>NC_048570.1:80797067-80812067 GCF_013265735.2 Oncorhynchus mykiss | reverse complement strand
ATCTCTACAGCGCTGACACACTGATCTATTCTTCTCCTCAGGCAGATCTCTACAGCGCTGACACACTGATCTATTCTCCTCCTCAGGCAGATCTCTACAGCGCTGACACTGATCTATTCTTCTCCTCAGGCAGATCTCTACAGCGCTGACACACTGATCTATTCTCCTCCTCAGGCAGATCTCTACAGCGCTGACACTGATCTATTCTTCTCCTCAGGCAGATCTCTACAGAGCTGACACACTGATCTATTCTCCTCCTCAGGCAGATCTCTACAGCGCGGACACACTGATCTATTCTTCTCCTCAGGCAGATCTCTACAGAGCTGACACGGATCTATTATTCTCCTCAGGCAGATCTCTACAGAGCTGACACACTGATCTATTCTCCTCCTCAGGCAGATCTCTACAGAGCTGACACTGATCTATTATCCTCCTCAGACAGATCTCTACAGCGCTGACACTGATCTATTCTTCTCCTCAGGCAGATCTCTACGGAGCTGACACTGATCTATTATCCTCCTCAGACAGATCTCTACAGCGCTGACACACTGATCTATTCTCCTCCTCAGGCAGATCTCTACAGAGCTGACACTGATGTATTATCCTCCTCAGACAGATCTCTACAGCGCTGACACTGATCTATTCTTCTCCTCAGGCAGATCTCTACAGCGCTGACACACTGATCTATTATCCTCCTCAGACAGATCTCTACAGCACTGACACACTGATCTATTATCCTCCTCAGACAGATCTCTACAGCGCTGACACACTGATCTATTCTCCTCCTCAGGCAGATCTCTACAGACCTGACACACTGATCTATTCTCCTCCTCAGACAGATCTCTACAGCGCTGACACTGATCTATTCTTCTCCTCAGGCAGATCTCTACAGAGCTGACACACTGATCTATTCTCCTCCTCAGGCAGATCTCTACAGAGCTGACACACTGATCTATTCTCCTCCTCAGACAGATCTCTACAGAGCTGACACTGATCTATTCTTCTCCTCAGGCAGATCTCTACAGCGCTGACACACTGATCTATTATCCTCCTCAGACAGATCTCTACAGCGCTGACACTGATCTATTCTTCTCCTCAGGCAGATCTCTACAGCGCTGACACACTGATCTATTCTTCTCCTCAGGCAAATCTCTACAGAGCTGACACTGATCTATTCTTCTCCTCAGGCAGATCTCTACAGCGCTGACAATGAACTATTCTTCTCCTCAGGCAGATCTCTACAGCGCTGACACACTGATCTATTCTCCTCCTCAGGCAGATCTCTACAGCGCTGACACTGATCTATTCTTCTCCTCAGGCAGATCTCTAAAGCGCTGACACTGATCTATTCTTCTCCTCAGGCAGATCTCTACAGCGCTGACACTGATCTATTCTTCTCCTCAGGCAGATCTCTACAGCGCTGACACTGATCTATTCTTCTCCTCAGGCAGATCTCTACAGCGCTGACAATGAACTATTCTTCTCCTCAGGCAGATCTCTACAGAGCTGACACACTGATCTATTCTCCTCCTCAGGCAGATCTCTACAGCGCGGACACACTGATCTATTCTACTCCTCAGACAGATCTCTACAGCGCTGACACACTGATCTATTCTTCTCCTCAGGCAGATCTCTACAGCGCTGACACACTGATCTATTCTTCTCCTCAGACAGATCTCTACAGAGCTGACACACTGATCTATTCTCCTCCTCAGGCAGATCTCTACAGAGCTGACACGGATCTATTCTTCTCCTCAGGCAGATCTCTACAGCGCTGACACACTGATCTATTCTTCTCCTCAGACAGATCTCTACAGAGCTGACACTGATCTATTATCCTCCTCAGACAGATCTCTACAGCGCTGACACTGATCTATTCTTCTCCTCAGGCAGATCTCTACAGCGCTGACACACTGATCTATTATCCTCCTCAGACAGATCTCTACAGCGCTGACACACTGATCTATTATCCTCCTCAGACAGATCTCTACAGCGCTGACACACTGATCTATTCTCCTCCTCAGGCAGATCTCTACAGACCTGACACACTGATCTATTCTCCTCCTCAGACAGATCTCTACAGCGCTGACACTGATCTATTCTTCTCCTCAGGCAGATCTCTACAGAGCTGACACACTGATCTATTCTCCTCCTCAGGCAGATCTCTACAGAGCTGACACACTGATCTATTCTCCTCCTCAGACAGATCTCTACAGCGCTGACACTGATCTATTCTTCTCCTCAGGCAGATCTCTACAGCGCTGACACACTGATCTATTATCCTCCTCAGACAGATCTCTACAGCGCTGACACTGATCTATTCTTCTCCTCAGGCAGATCTCTACAGCGCTGACACACTGATCTATTCTTCTCCTCAGGCAAATCTCTACAGAGCTGACACTGATCTATTCTTCTCCTCAGGCAGATCTCTACAGCGCTGACAATGAACTATTCTTCTCCTCAGGCAGATCTCTACAGCGCTGACACACTGATCTATTCTCCTCCTCAGGCAGATCTCTACAGCGCTGACACTGATCTATTCTTCTCCTCAGGCAGATCTCTACAGCGCTGACACTGATCTATTCTTCTCCTCAGGCAGATCTCTACAGCGCTGATACTGATCTATTCTTCTCCTCAGGCAGATCTCTACAGCGCTGACACTGATCTATTCTTCTCCTCAGGCAGATCTCTACAGCGCTGACAATGAACTATTCTTCTCCTCAGGCAGATCTCTACAGAGCTGACACACTGATCTATTCTCCTCCTCAGGCAGATCTCTACAGCGCGGACACACTGATCTATTCTACTCCTCAGACAGATCTCTACAGCGCTGACACACTGATCTATTCTTCTCCTCAGGCAGATCTCTACAGCGCTGACACACTGATCTATTCTTCTCCTCAGACAGATCTCTACAGAGCTGACACACTGATCTATTCTCCTCCTCAGGCAGATCTCTACAGAGCTGACACGGATCTATTCTTCTCCTCAGGCAGATCTCTACAGCGCTGACACACTGATCTATTCTTCTCCTCAGACAGATCTCTAGAGAGCTGACACACTGATCTATTCTTCTCCTCGGGCAGATCTCTACAGCGCTGACACACTGATCTATTCTCCTCCTCAGGCAGATCTCTACAGCGCTGACACACTGATCTATTCTCCTCCTCAGGCAGATCTCTACAGTGCTGACACACTGATCTATTCTTCTCCTCAGACAGATCTCTACAGAGCTGACACACTGATCTATTCTCCTCCTCAGACAGATCTCTACAGCGCTGACACACTGATCTATTCTTCTCCTCAGACAGATCTCTACAGCGCTGACACACTGATCTATTATTCTCCTCAGGCAGATCTCTACAGCGCTGACACTGATCTATTCTTCTCCTCAGGCAGATCTCTACAGAGCTGACACACTGATCTATTCTTCTCCTCAGGCAGATCTCTACAGAGCTGACACGGATCTATTCTTCTCCACAGGCAGATCTCTACAGCGCTGACACACTGATCTATTCTCCTCCTCAGGCAGATCTCTACAGCGCTGACACACTGATCTATTCTTCTCCTCAGACAGATCTCTACAGCGCTGACACACTGATCTATTCTCCTCCTCAGGCAGATCTCTACAGAGCTGACACTGATCTATTCTTCTCCTCAGGCAGATCTCTACAGAGCTGACACGGATCTATTCTCCTCCTCAGGCAGATCTCTACAGAGCTGACACACTGATCTATTATTCTCCTCAGACAGATCTCTACAGAGCTGACACGGATCTATTCTCCTCCTCAGGCAGATCTCTACAGAGCTGACACGGATCTATTCTCCTCCTCAGGCAGATCTCTACAGAGCTGACACACTGATCTATTCTTCTCCTCAGACAGATCTCTACAGAGCTGACACGGATCTATTCTCCTCCTCAGGCAGATCTCTACAGAGCTGACACTGATCTATTCTTCTCCTCAGACAGATCTCTACAGCGCTGACACACTGATCTATTCTTCTCCTCAGACAGATCTCTACAGCGCTGACACTGATCTATTCTTCTCCTCAGGCAGATCTCTACAGAGCTGACACACTGATCTATTCTCCTCCTCAGACAGATCTCTACAGAGCTGACACGGATCTATTCTTCTCCTCAGACAGATCTCTACAGCACTGACAAACTGATCTATTCTCCTCCTCAGGCAGATCTCTACAGAGCTGACACTGATCTATTCTTCTCCTCAGACAGATCTCTACAGAGCTGACACACTGATCTATTCTTCTCCTCAGACAGATCTCTACAGCACTGACACACTGATCTATTCTCCTCCTCAGGCAGATCTCTACAGCGCTGACACACTGATCTATTCTTCTCCTCGGGCAGATCTCTACAGCGCTGACACACTGATCTATTCTCCTCCTCAGGCAGATCTCTACAGCGCTGACACACTGATCTATTCTCCTCCTCAGGCAGATCTCTACAGTGCTGACACACTGATCTATTCTTCTCCTCAGACAGATCTCTACAGAGCTGACACACTGATCTATTCTCCTCCTCAGACAGATCTCTACAGCGCTGACACACTGATCTATTCTTCTCCTCAGGCAGATCTCTACAGCGCTGACACACTGATCTATTCTTCTCCTCAGGCAGATCTCTACAGCGCTGACACACTGATCTATTCTCCTCCTCAGACAGATCTCTACAGACCTGACACACTGATCTATTCTCCTCCTCAGACAGATCTCTACAGCGCTGACACTGATCTATTCTTCTCCTCAGACAGATCTCTACAGAGCTGACACTGATCTATTATTCTCCTTAGGCAGATCTCTACAGCGCTGACACACTGATCTATTCTTCTCCTCAGACAGATCTCTACAGAGCTGACACGGATCTATTATTCTCCTCAGGCAGATCTCTACAGCGCTGACACACTGATCTATTATCCTCCTCAGACAGATCTCTACAGAGCTGACACACTGATCTATTATCCTCCTCAGACAGATCTCTACAGCGCTGACACTGATCTATTCTTCTCCTCAGGCAGATCTCTACAGCGCTGACACACTGATCTATTCTCCTCCTCAGGCAGATCTCTACAGAGCTGACACTGATCTATTCTTCTCCTCAGGCAGATCTCTACAGAGCTGACACGGATCTATTCTCCTCCTCAGGCAGATCTCTACAGAGCTGACACACTGATCTATTCTCCTCCTCAGACAGATCTCTACAGAGCTGACACGGATCTATTATTCTCCTCAGGCAGATCTCTACAGAGCTGACACTGATCTATTCTTCTCCTCAGACAGATCTCTACAGAGCTGACACGGATCTATTATTCTCCTCAGGCAGATCTCTACAGCGCTGACACACTGATCTATTCTTCTCCTCAGGCAGATCTCTACAGCGCTGACACTGATCTATTATCCTCCTCAGGCAGATCTCTACAGAGCTGACACGGATCTATTATTCTCCTCAGGCAGATCTCTACAGAGCTGACACTGATCTATTCTTCTCCTCAGGCAGATCTCTACAGCGCTGACACTGATCTATTCTTCTCCTCAGGCAGATCTATACAGAGCTGACACACTGATCTATTCTTCTCCTCAGGCAGATCTCTACAGAGCTGACACACTGATCTATTCTCCTCCTCAGGCAGATCTCTACAGAGCTGACACACTGATCTATTCTCCTCCTCAGACAGATCTCTACAGAGCTGACACGGATCTATTATTCTCCTCAGGCAGATCTCTACAGAGCTGACACTGATCTATTCTTCTCCTCAGACAGATCTCTACAGAGCTGACACGGATCTATTATTCTCCTCAGGCAGATCTCTACAGCGCTGACACACTGATCTATTCTTCTCCTCAGGCAGATCTCTACAGCGCTGACACTGATCTATTATCCTCCTCAGGCAGATCTCTACAGAGCTGACACGGATCTATTATTCTCCTCAGGCAGATCTCTACAGAGCTGACACTGATCTATTCTTCTCCTCAGGCAGATCTCTACAGCGCTGACACTGATCTATTCTTCTCCTCAGGCAGATCTATACAGAGCTGACACACTGATCTATTCTTCTCCTCAGGCAGATCTCTACAGAGCTGACACACTGATCTATTCTCCTCCTCAGGCAGATCTCTACAGAGCTGACACACTGATCTATTCTCCTCCTCAGACAGATCTCTACAGCGCTGACACTGATCTATTCTTCTCCTCAGGCAGATCTCTACAGCGCTGACACACTGATCTATTATCCTCCTCAGACAGATCTCTACAGCGCTGACACTGATCTATTCTCCTCCTCAGGCAGATCTCTACAGAGCTGACACTGATCTATTCTCCTCCTCAGGCAGATCTCTACAGAGCTGACACACTGATCTATTCTCCTCCTCAGGCAGATCTCTACAGAGCTGACACTGATCTATTCTTCTCCTCAGGCAGATCTCTACAGCGCTGACACACTGATCTATTCTCCTCCTCAGGCAGATCTCTACAGCGCTGACACTGATCTATTCTTCTCCTCAGGCAGATCTCTACAGCGCTGACACTGATCTATTCTTCTCCTCAGGCAGATCTCTACAGCGCTGACACACTGATCTATTATCCTCCTCAGACAGATCTCTACAGCGCTGACACTGATCTATTCTCCTCCTCAGGCAGATCTCTACAGAGCTGACACTGATCTATTCTCCTCCTCAGGCAGATCTCTACAGAGCTGACACACTGATCTATTCTCCTCCTCAGGCAGATCTCTACAGAGCTGACACTGATCTATTCTTCTCCTCAGGCAGATCTCTACAGCGCTGACACACTGATCTATTCTCCTCCTCAGGCAGATCTCTACAGCGCTGACACTGATCTATTCTTCTCCTCAGGCAGATCTCTACAGAGCTGACACTGATCTATTCTTCTCCTCAGGCAGATCTCTACAGCGCTGACACTGATCTATTCTTCTCCTCAGGCAGATCTCTACAGCACTGACACACTGATCTATTCTTCTCCTCAGGCAGATCTCTACAGAGCTGACACACTGATCTATTCTCCTCCTCAGGCAGATCTCTACAGAGCTGACACTGATCTATTCTTCTCCTCAGGCAGATCTCTACAGCGCTGACACACTGATCTATTCTCCTCCTCAGGCAGATCTCTACAGCGCTGACACTGATCTATTCTTCTCCTCAGACAGATCTCTACAGAGCTGACACGGATCTATTCTCCTCCTCAGGCAGATCTCTACAGCGCTGACACTGATCTATTCTCCTCCTCAGGCAGATCTCTACAGCGCTGACACACTTATCTATTCTCCTCCTCAGACAGATCTCTACAGCGCTGACACACTGATCTATTCTCCTCCTCAGGCAGATCTCTACAGCGCTGACACACTGATCTATTCTCCTCCTCAGGCAGATCTCTACAGACCTGACACACTGATCTATTCTTCTCATCAGGCAGATCTCTACAGCGCTGACACACTGATCTATTCTTCTCATCAGGCAGATCTCTACAGCGCTGACACACTGATCTATTCTCCTCCTCAGGCAGATCTCTACAGACCTGACACACTGATCTATTCTTCTCATCAGGCAGATCTCTACAGCGCTGACACTGATCTATTCTACTCCTCAGACAGATCTCTACAGCGCTGACACACTGATCTATTCTTCTCCTCAGGCAGATCTCTACAGAGCTGACACTGATCTATTATTCTCCTCAGGCAGATCTCTACAGCGCTGACACACTGATCTATTCTTCTCCTCAGGCAGATCTCTACAGCGCTGACACACTGATCTATTCTCCTCCTCAGGCAGATCTCTACAGAGCTGACACTGACCTATTCTTCTCCTCAGGCAGATCTCTACAGAGCTGACACGGATCTATTCTCCTCCTCAGGCAGATCTCTACAGAGCTGACACACTGATCTATTCTTCTCCTCAGACAGATCTCTACAGAGCTGACACGGATCTATTCTCCTCCTCAGGCAGATCTCTACAGAGCTGACACGGATCTATTCTCCTCCTCAGGCAGATCTCTACAGAGCTGACACACTGATCTATTCTTCTCCTCAGACAGATCTCTACAGAGCTGACACGGATCTATTCTCCTCCTCAGGCAGATCTCTACAGAGCTGACACTGATCTATTCTTCTCCTCAGGCAGATCTCTACAGCGCTGACACACTGATCTATTCTTCTCCTCAGGCAGATCTCTACAGCGCTGACACACTGATCTATTCTTCTCCTCAGACAGATCTCTACAGAGCTGACACTGATCTATTCTTCTCCTCAGGCAGATCTCTACAGCGCTGACACACGGATCTATTATTCTCCTCAGGCAGATCTCTACAGAGCTGACACTGATCTATTCTTCTCCTCAGACAGATCTCTACAGAGCTGACACTGATCTATTCTTCTCCTCAGGCAGATCTCTACAGAGCTGACACTGATCTATTCTTCTCCTCAGACAGATCTCTACAGCACTGACACACTGATCTATTCTCCTCCTCAGACAGATCTCTACAGCGCTGACACACTGATCTATTCTTCTCCTCAGACAGATCTCTACAGCGCTGACACTGATCTATTCTTCTTCTCAGGCAGATCTCTACAGCGCTGACACACTGATCTATTCTTCTCCTCAGACAGATCTCTACAGCGCTGACACACTGATCTATTATCCTCCTCAGACAGATCTCTACAGAGCTGACACACTGATCTATTCTTCTCCTCAGGCAGATCTCTACAGAGCTGACACTGATCTATTCTTCTCCTCAGACAGATCTCTACAGCACTGACACACTGATCTATTCTCCTCCTCAGACAGATCTCTACAGCGCTGACACACTGATCTATTCTTCTCCTCAGACAGATCTCTACAGCGCTGACACACTGATCTATTCTTCTCCTCAGGCAGATCTCTACAGCGCTGACACACTGATCTATTATCCTCCTCAGGCAGATCTCTACAGAGCTGACACACTGATCTATTCTCCTCCTCAGGCAGATCTCTACAGCGCTGACACACTGATCTATTCTCCTCCTCAGGCAGATCTCTACAGCGCTGACACTGATCTATTCTTCTCCTCAGGCAGATCTCTACAGAGCTGACACTGATCTATTCTTCTCCTCAGACAGATCTCTACAGAGCTGACACTGATCTATTCTCCTCCTCAGGCAGATCTCTACAGCGCTGACACACTGATCTATTCTTCTCATCAGGCAGATCTCTACAGACCTGACACACTGATCTATTCTCCTCCTCAGGCAGATCTCTACAGAGCTGACACACTGATCTATTCTTCTCCTCAGGCAGATCTCTACAGAGCTGACACACTGATCTATTCTCCTCCTCAGGCAGATCTCTACAGACCTGACACACTGATCTATTCTTCTCCTCAGGCAGATCTCTACAGCGCTGACACTGATCTATTCTTCTCCTCAGACAGATCTCTACAGCGCTGACACTGATCTATTCTTCTCCTCAGGCAGATCTCTACAGAGCTTACACACTGATCTATTCTTCTCCTCAGGCAGATCTCTACAGAGCTGACACGGATCTATTATTCTCCTCAGGCAGATCTCTACAGAGCTGACACTGATCTATTATTCTCCTCAGGCAGATCTCTACAGCGCTGACACACTGATCTATTATCCTCCTCAGGCAGATCTCTACAGAGCTGACACACTGATCTATTCTCCTCCTCAGGCAGATCTCTACAGAGCTGACACACTGATCTATTCTCCTCCTCAGGCAGATCTCTACAGAGCTGACACTGATCTATTCTTCTCCTCAGGCAGATCTCTACAGAGCTGACACACTGATCTATTCTCCTCCTCAGGCAGATCTCTACAGAGCTGACACACTGATCTATTATCCTCCTCAGGCAGATCTCTACAGAGCTGACACGGATCTATTATTCTCCTCAGACAGATCTCTACAGCGCTGACACTGATCTATTCTTCTCCTCAGGCAAATCTCTACAGATCTTGTCATCATTATGATGTCGTTAAATTTACTTCAGAGTGATGGCAGTGTTGCAATTAGCTAGCAAAGCTTGTCAAGAATAGCTAGCAATGCTATAAACATTTGGTGCAGTCCCCTCAATCTTAGTTAGCTAACTAAAGTTATACTGCATCTAGGGTCAATCTGGCGACATCACAATGATAACAAAAGGTTTTCCAACTAATTATTTGCCTCCTTTTGAAATGTCATGGTGTTTCCAAGCCACTGTAATGCACTTTGGAATAAATCTTCATCACTGAGAATATATTGAGTAGAACCTTCAGTCAGGCGTCAGTCCTCAAGAGAACATTCCAAACAGCATTGTGACCAGACGTGCAACTCATGAATAGTAATGGTGGTTAGACAGGTGATTCAGCCCACTCAGTCTGGCAGTCTAGTGGAGGTGTGTGTTCTCACCGTGGGGGTGAGGTGTGTATGTGAGACAGACACTCTCACACACACAGGTGTAAAATACACACACACACACACACACACACAGACAGAGACACACACACATAGGTGTAAAACACCCAGTATAAACCAGGCTGTCAGCAACACGTCTGGCACATCAAAGTTACACATCCTACATTATTCAGCCTACACTTTAAGAGCTGGGGAAGAACCATTTAACAACCTTCCTTTTTTTCAGTGTAGGTGTTGGGATGTTTTCTATGCTGAATCCAACCACAGAGTCACACATAAAAAACTACACAGTTAGAGTCCACTTTAGAAACTACAAAAACTAGAAAACACAAACCACTTTAAAAACTAGAATATTAGCGGACTACAGAGAGCTGACATTTGTAGAAGTTCCACTGGTCTCTCTCTAAGCCGTATCATGTCTGCTGTCACTCCACAATAAAACCCTGTCTGATAAACAGAGCAACATCCCAAATGGCACCCTATTTCCTTGTTAGTGCACTACTTTTGACCATACAAGGCCTATAGGGCTCTGGTCGAATGTAGTAATCTATGTAGGGAATAGGGTGCCATTTGGGACAACGCCTGTTTACCTGGTGTGGTGTGTTTCCCCTCCACAGCATTAGTAACTCTAGACAGGCCATGGACCAGCGAGGGAGAGGGGCAGGGCTAGGATACTGAGTTAGTATCATACATCATAACATTATAACCTTATTATAGCACTATATATCATAACATTATAACCTTATTATAGCACTATATATCGTAACATTATAACCTTATTATAGTAACTTACTAACTTACTATACAGTGGGGCAAAAAAGTATTTAGTCAGCCACCAATTGTGCAAGTTCTCCCACTTAAAAAGATGAGAGAGGACTGTAATTTTCATCATAGGTACACTTAAACTATGACAGACAAAATGAAAAAAAATCCAGAAAATCACATTGTAGGATTTTTAATGAATTTATTTACAAATGATGGTGGAAAATAAGTATTTGGTCAATAACAAAAGTTTATCTCAATACTTTGTTATATACCCTTTGTTGGCAATGACAGGTCAAACGTTTTCTGTAAGTCTTCACAACGTTTTCACACACTGTTGCTGATATTTTGGCCCATTCCTCCATACAGATCAACTCTAGAGCAGTGATGTTTTGGGGACGTTGCTGGGCAACATGGACTTTCAACTCCCTCCAAAGATTTTCTTTGGGGTTGAGATCTGGAGACTGGCTAGGCCACTCCAGGACCTTGAAATGCTTCTTACGAAGCCACTCCTTCGTTGCCCGGGCGGTGTGTTTGGGATCATTGTCATGTTGAAAGACCCAGCCACGTTTCATCTTCAATACCCTTGCTGATGGAAGGAGGTTTTCACTCAAAATCTCACGATACATGGCCCCATTCATTCTTTCCTTTACACGGATCAGTCGTCCTGGTCCCTTTGCAGAAAAACAGCCCCAAAGCATGATGTTTCCACCCCCATGCTTCACAGTAGGTATGATGTTCTTTGGATGCACCTCAGCATTCTTTGTCCTTCAAACACGACGAGTTGAGTTTTTACCAAAAAGTTATATTTTGGTTTCATCTGACCATATGACATTCTCCCAATCTTCTTCTGGATCATCCAAATGCTCTCTAGCAAAATTCAGACGGGCCTGGACATGTACTGGCTTAAAACCTGTTGCATCTCTAGGGGCGCTATTTCATTTTTGGATAAAAAACGTTCCCGTTTTAAGCGCAATATTTTGTCAGTTTTGGAAAGAAAACACTCTGAAGTTTCAGAATCCGCAAAGATTTTGTCTGTAAGTGCCCCAGAACTCATTCTACAGGCGAAACCAAGATGATACGTCAACCAGGAAATGAGCAGAATTTCAGAAGCTCTGTTTTCTAATGTCTCCTTATATGGCTGTGAATGCGACAGGAATAAGCTTAGACCTTCTGCCGTTTCCCCAAGATGTCGGCAGCATTGTGACGTATTTGTAGGCATATCATTGGAAGATTGACCATAAGAGACTACATTTTCCAAGTGTCCGCCTGGTGTCCTGCGTCAAAACTGGTGCGCAAAGCCAGGTGCAAGTGTTTTTCCATTTGATAGAGGGGAGAAACCATGCTTCCACGAACGATATATCGTTGAAGAGATATGTGAAAAACACCTTGAGGATTGATTCTAAACAACGTTTGCCATGTTTTCAGTCGATATTATGGAGTTAATTTGGAAAAAAGTTCGCGTTTTGAGGACTGAATTTTCGGGTTTTTTTGGTAGCCAAATGTGATGTATAAAACGGAGCTATTTCTAATACACAAAGAATCTTTTTGGAAAAACTGAGCATCTGCTATCTAACTGAGAGTATCCTCATTGAAAACATCAGAAGTTCTTCAAAGGTAAATTATTTTATTTGAAGGCTTTTATGTTTTTGTTGAAATGTTGCGTGCTGGATGCTAACGCTAATGCTAACGCTAAATGCTACGCTAGCTAGCTACTTTTACACAAATGATTGTTTTCCTATGGTTGAGAAGCATATTTTGAAAATCTGAGATGACAGTGTTGTTTACAAAAGGCTAAGCTTGAGAGATGGCATATTTATTTCATTTCATTTGCAATTTTCATGAATAGTTAACGTTGCGTTATGGTAATGAGCTTGAGTCTGTATTCACGATCCCGGATCCGGGATGGGGAGATCAGAAAGGTTAAACAGGGGGACACGTCTGGCACTGCAGGATTTGAGTCCCTGGCGGCGTAGTGTGTTACTGATGGTAGACTTTTTACTTTGGTCCCAGCTCTCTGCAGATCATTCACTAGGTCCCCCCGTGTGGTTCTGGGATTTTTGCTCATCGTTCTTGTGATCATTTTGACCCCACGGGGTGAAATCTTGCGTGGAGCCCCAGATCGAGGGAGATTATCAGTGGTCTTGTATGTCTTCCATTTCCTAATAATTGCTCCCACAGTTGATTTCTTCAAACCAAGCTGCTTACCTATTGCAAATTCAGTCTTCCCAGCCTGGTGCAGGTCTACAATTTTGTTTCTGGTGTCCTTTGACAGCTCTTTGGTCTTGGCCATAGTGGAGTTTGGAGTGTGACTGTTTGAGGTTGTGGACAGGTGTCTTTTATACTGATAACAAGTTTAAACAGGTGCCATTAATACAGGTAACGAATGGAGGACAGAGGAGCCTCTTAAAGAAGAAGTTACAGGTCTGTGAGAGCCAGAAATGTTGCTTGTTTGTAGGTGACCAAATACTTATTTTCCACCATAATTTGCAAATAAATTCATTTTTTTTCTTCTCATTTGTCGGTCATAGTTGAAGTGTACCTATGATGACAATTACAGGCCTCTCTCATCTTTTTAAGTTGGAGAACTTGCACAATTGGTGGCTGACTAAATACTTTTTTGCCCCACTGTATATCATAACATTATAACCTTATTATAGCACTATTTATCATAACATTATAACGTTATTATAGTACTTTATATCATAACATTAGAACCTTATTATGGTACTTTATATCATTACATTATAACCTTATTATAGAACTATTTTTCATAATATTAGAACCTTATTATAGAACTATATATCATTACATTATAACCTTATTATAGAACTACAGTGCCTTGCGAAAGTATTCGGCCCCCTTGAACTTTGCGACCTTTTGCCACATTTCAGGCTTCAAACATAAAGATATAAAACTGTATTTTTTTTGAAGAATCAACAACAAGTGGGACACAATCATGAAGTGGAACGACATTTATTGGATATTTCAAACTTTTTTAACAAATCAAAAACTGAAAAATTGGGCGTGCAAAATTATTCAGCCCCTTTACTTTCAGTGCAGCAAACTCTCTCCAGAAGTTCAGTGAGGATCTCTGAATGATCCAATGTTGACCTAAATGACTAATGATGATAAATACAATCCACCTGTGTGTAATCAAGTCTCCGTATAAATGCACCTGCACTGTGATAGTCTCAGAGGTCCGTTAAAAGCGCAGAGAGCATCATGAAGAACAAGGAACACACCAGGCAGGTCCGAGATACTGTTGTGAAGAAGTTTAAAGCCGGATTTGGATACAAAAAGATTTCCCAAGCTTTAAACATCCCAAGGAGCACTGTGCAAGCGATAATATTGAAATGGAAGGAGTATCAGACCACTGCAAATCTACCAAGACCTGGCCGTCCCTCTAAACTTTCAGCTCATACAAGGAGAAGACTGATCAAAGATGCAGCCAAGAGGCCCATGATCACTCTGGATGAACTGCAGAGATCTACAGCTGAGGCAACAATGCAAAACGTTATGTTTGGCTTAAAAGCAACACAGCTCATCACCGTGAACACACCATCCCCACTGTCAAACATGGTGGTGGCAGCATCATGGTTTGGGCCTGCTTTTCTTCAGCAGGGACAGGGAAGATGGTTAAAATTGATGGGAAGATGGATGGAGCCAAATACAGGACCATTCTGGAAGAAAACCTGATGGAGTCTGCAAAAGACCTGAGACTGGGACGGAGATTTGTCTTCCAACAAGACAATGATCCAAAACATAAAGCAAAATCTACAATGGAATGGTTCAAAAATAAACATATCCAGGTGTTAGAAT
>NC_048570.1:80772067-80792067 GCF_013265735.2 Oncorhynchus mykiss | reverse complement strand
CCTCTCCTCTCTTCTCCTCTCCCTAATCCCTTTCCTCTCCTCCACCTCCTCCACCTCCTCTCCAACTCTCCCCTATCCTTTTCCTCTCCTCCACCTCCTCCACCTCCCCTCCTCTCTTCTCTCCTCTCCTCTCCCCTATCCCTTTCCTCTCCTCCACCTCCTCCACCTCCTCTCTTCTCTCCGTTCCTCTCTTCTCCTCTCCCCTATCCCTTTCCTCTCCTCCACCTCCCTCCTCTCTTCTCTCCTCTCCTCTCTTCTCCTCTCCCCTATCCCTTTCCTCTCCTCCACCTCCTCTCCTCTTTAACGAGGGATCATATTTCTCTGTCTGAGACACTGTAGTTTCTGGAGCCTGTCTGAGTAGAAGGGTCATAGAGCCATCAACCTCCTGTCTGTCTACAGCCTCAAGGGTCTTCCCCCGGGCCTCCCCAACACACATACACACACACCCTGATGCTGCCTTCAGCATACACACACATACACACACCCTCCTGTTCCCCTTGACACACACACACACACACTCCTGCCCTGACAGTGATAAGGATTACGCCTTGGGGGGCCAGTCACTGTCTTTGAGCCCCAAAGAGATCTGTGTCAGAGGAAGCTAAGACACACACACACACACACACACACACACACACACCCTCTTGCAGCTAGAAAGGAAAGGTTAGATAATCCAGTTAGACAGCACCAACATGGTTTAATAGCATATAACGTTCCACTGATTTTAGCATTATAACGTTCCACTGATTTTACTATACAAAGTTCCACAGATATTACCATACAACATTCCACTGATTTTAGCATTATAACGTTCCACTGATTTTACCATACAACGTTCCACAGATATTACCATACAACGTTCCACTGATTTTACCATACAACGTTCCACAGATATTACCATACAACATTCCACTGATTTTAGCATTATAACGTTCCACTGATTTTAGCATATAACGTTCCACTGATTTTAGCATTATAACGTTCCACTGATTTTAGCATATAACGTTCCACTGATTTTAGCATTATAACGTTCCACTGATTTTAGCATATAACGTTCCACTGATTTTAGCATTATAACGTTCCACTGGTTTTAGCATTATAACGTTCCACTGATTTTAGCATATAACGTTCCACTGATTTTAGCATATAACGTTCCACTGATTTTAGCTTTATAACGTTCCACTGATTTTAGCATTATAACGTTCCACTGATTTTAGCATATAACGTTCCACTGATTTTAGCATATAACGTTCCACTGATTTTAGCATATAACGTTCCACTGATTTTAGCATGTAACGTTCCACTGATTTTAGCATGTAACGTTCCACTGATTTTAGCATATAACGTTCCACTGATTTTACCATACAACGTTCCACAGATATTACCATACAACGTTCCACTGATTTTACCATACAACGTTCCACAGATATTACCATACAACATTCCACTGATTTTAGCATTATAACGTTCCACTGATTTTAGCATTATAACGTTCCACTGATTTTAGCATATAACGTTCCACTGATTTTAGCATATAACGTTCCACTGATTTTAGCATATAACGTTCCACTGATTTTAGCATGTAACGTTCCACTGATTTTAGCATGTAACGTTCCACTGATTTTAGCATGTAACGTTCCACTGATTTTAGCATGTAACGTTCCACTGATTTTAGCATGTAACGTTCCACTGATTTTACCATACAACGTTCACTGATTTTACCATACAACGTTCCACTGATTTTACCATACAACGTTCCACTGATTTTAACATACAACGTTCCACTGATTTTACCATACAACGTTCCACTGATTTTACCATACAACGTTCCACTGATTTTACCATACAACGTTCCACTGATATTACCATACAACGTTCCACTGATATTACCATACAACGTTCCACTGATATTACCATACAACGTTCCACTGATATTACCATACAACGTTCCACTGATATTACCATACAACGTTCCACTGATATTACCATACACCGTTCCACTGATATTACCATACAACGTTCCACTGATTTTACCATACAACGTTCCACTGATATTACCATACAACATTCCACTGATATTACCATACAACGTTCCACTGATATTACCATACAATGTTCCACTGATATTACCATACAACGTTCCACTGATATTACCATACAATGTTCCACTGATATTACCATATAATGTTCCACTGATTTTAGCATTATAACGTTCCACTGATTTTAGCATATAACGTTCCACTGATTTTAGCATTATAACGTTCCACTGGTTTTAGCATTATAACGTTCCACTGATTTTAGCATATAACGTTCCACTGATTTTAGCATATAACGTTCCACTGATTTTAGCTTTATAACGTTCCACTGATTTTAGCATTATAACGTTCCACTGATTTTAGCATATAACGTTCCACTGATTTTAGCATATAACGTTCCACTGATTTTAGCATGTAACGTTCCACTGATTTTAGCATGTAACGTTCCACTGATTTTAGCATGTAACGTTCCACTGATTTTAGCATATAACGTTCCACTGATTTTACCATACAACGTTCCACAGATATTACCATACAACGTTCCACTGATTTTACCATACAACGTTCCACAGATATTACCATACAACATTCCACTGATTTTAGCATTATAACGTTCCACTGATTTTAGCATATAACGTTCCACTGATTTTAGCATTATAACGTTCCACTGATTTTAGCATATAACGTTCCACTGATTTTAGCATATAACGTTCCACTGATTTTAGCATATAACGTTCCACTGATTTTAGCATGTAACGTTCCACTGATTTTAGCATGTAACGTTCCACTGATTTTAGCATATAACGTTCCACTGATTTTAGCATGTAACGTTCCACTGATTTTAGCATGTAACGTTCCACTGATTTTAGCATGTAACGTTCCACTTATTTTAGCATGTAACGTTCCACTGATTTTACCATACAACGTTCACTGATTTTACCATACAACGTTCCACTGATTTTACCATACAACGTTCCACTGATTTTACCATACAACGTTCCACTGATTTTACCATACAACGTTCCACTGATTTTACCATACAACGTTCCACTGATTTTACCATACAACGTTCCACTGATTTTACCATACAACGTTCCACTGATATTACCATACAACGTTCCACTGATATTACCATACAACGTTCCACTGATATTACCATACAACGTTCCACTGATATTACCATACACCGTTCCACTGATATTACCATACAACGTTCCACTGATTTTACCATACAACGTTCCACTGATATTACCATACAACGTTCCACTGATATTACCATACAACATTCCACTGATATTACCATACAATGTTCCACTGATATTACCATACAATGTTCCACTGATATTACCATACAACATTCCACTGATATTACCATACAATGTTCCACTGATATTACCATACAACGTTCCACTGACAACCGCTGGTGTTGTGATGCAACATGAAACCTCTGTTAGTTCAGCCAAGCTAACAACTCATATAGTCCAATAGTAACACTGTAAATAAATAAGTAACAACGTCCTTGGCTATCTGTGTTTGTGTAGGTATTAGTGTTTTAGTGTTATCTGAGCATGCATTGAGTCTCAGCCAGCTGGCTAACAAAGGCTGGGCCCCAAACCCAACATCACTAGAAGCTATCTGAGCCGTCAGCTCAGCCTTATTCACTTATGCATTAGTAAACAAACACACTAAATCACATGCACATATGCACGCACACACACAAAGGAACAGGCGCACACACCCATGCAAAAACAAACACAAAGACACTAATTCTGACATATTTGAGTACAGCAGGAAGAATACAGCACCTGTATGGACCCTCCTTCTCTCCTCTCTGCCCTTCCTCTAATAGTTAGTACCTGACAATCTGTTAGGAGTGTGTATTGGAGGTGAAGTCAGGTGCAGGAGAGCAGAGTGTAGTGAACAGGCTCACTTTTTTATTCCTGGTCAAAATGACAGCACAAAGTAACATAAAATGTGCCCAAACACGGAACATAGACAAAAAGTAATGCGCAGAAAAATATCCACAATTCCAAAATACACGTAACATAAACAATCTTACACAAAGTCATGATGGGGAACAGAGGGATAAATACATGTAGATTGATTGGGGAATGAAAACCAGGTGTGCAGGGAACAAGACAAAACAAATGGACACATGAAAAATGGAGCGGCGATGGCTAGAACGCCGCCCGAACAAGGAGAGGAGTTGACTTTGGCATAGAAATATAATGAATAGAACAGACGTCCCCATTCAAGTCAGTAATAGCATTATGGGTGGGACAGGCAGCCATTTTTTGTGTACCCATGCCTAGGTTAAAACAATACATGTAATCTTCAATCTTGACCCATGCCAGGAAGTAAAAGCAGGAAGTGTGCTGTGATTTGTTGAGTCAACTCAACTGGCATTACAACAAATACATTCTATCACATGAGCCACATCAGTTAGCATCATTTGAATGAACATTCTACATTACCATGGAAATGATTTCATCACAATACCAGGCAGCCATTACGAGTGTAGTCATGAGTGTATCCATGCCATGAGTTTACCAGTCAAATTGCCAGGGTTAGAGCTTCAAACCCCATTCTATTCATTATATTTCTATGATCTCTAGTCTCTACCCAAACTCAACTAGTCAAGTTACTTATTTAGAGAGAAGCACTATGAGTAGGAGAGGAGAGGAGAGGAGAGGAGAGGAGAGGAGAGGAGAGGAGAGGAGAGGAGAGGAGAGGAGAGAGTGGATAGGAGAGAGTGGATAGGTGAGAGAGAGGAGAGTAGGAGGGGAGAGGAGATGAAATGAGGGACAGATGAGAGAGGGAGGAGAAGACAGAGAGAGGAGAAGAAATAGGGAGGAGGAGAGAGAGGAAAGGAGAGGGTGGTGGTGTGGTGATGGAGGGGTGTGTGTGTGTATGTGCCCCAATGTGCCATAATTTGGGAGAGTATTGGGTCGATGCTGGCCCCTTTGTTCTGAGAAGCTGTTCCTCATTATAAACTAAACACACACACATGCACCATCCCAGTCCTCACCATCAGGGATTTTACATCAACAGGTTGGTGTGACAGAATCAGATCCTGCAAACTGGAAAATTGAGCGGGCCACATTTCTGTGTAACACCCCCACCTTCATCTCCTCTCTGTACACTTATTATACTGACCTCCCTGTGACTCTCTCACATACACACACACACACACACAGGGCTGTGTTTACCAGATTGCAGATGCTGTGCAGGGTGTGTTGGAATAGAGAACTCTGATTAGAACTGTGTTTGAACAAGAAGAGACAGGAACCTATCAGCACGGAGTAGAACACAAAATCACCCAGTCATATGTCTCCACTGGCCTCCTGTCTCCAGCTGACACAAACACACAGAGACACACAAAGGCACACAGAGACACACACGGAAACCATGCTCCGGTGTGTTGCATTTAGCACAGATCCAGAGAGAGGGATGGAGAGATGATGGAGGGGTGGAGACAGAGGGAGAGAGAGATGAAGAGATGAAGAGAGAAGTGGAGACAGAGGGAGAGAGGGATGGGGAGATGAATAGAGAGAGGGGTGGAGACAGAGGGAGAGAGATGAAGAGAGAGGTGGAGACAGAGGGAGAGAGAGATGAAGAGATGAAGAGATGAAGAGATGAAGAGAGGGGTGGAGACAGAGGGAGAGAGAGATGAAGAGATGAAGAGAGAGGTGGAGACAGAGGGAGAGAGTGATGGAGAGATGAAGAGAGAGAGAGGGGTGGAGACAGAGGGAGAGAGGGATGGAGAGATGATGAGAGAGAAGGGTGGAGACAGAGGGAGAGAGAGATGAAGAGATGAAGAGAGAGGTGGAGACAGAGGGAGAGAGAGATGAAGAGATGAAGAGAGAGGTGGAGACAGAGGGAGAGAGGGATGGAGAGATGAAGAGAGAGAGAGGGGTGGAGACAGAGGGAGAGATGGATGGAGAGATGATGAGAGAGAAGGGTGGAGACAGAGGGAGAGAGAGATGAAGAGATGAAGAGAGAGGTGGAGACAGAGGGAGAGAAGGATGGAGAGATGAAGAGAGAGAGGTGGAGACAGAGGGAGAGAGGGATGGAGAGATGAAGAGAGAGAGGTGGAGACAGAGGGAGAGAGGGATGGAGAGATGAAGAGAGAGAGGTGGAGACAGAGGGAGAGAGGGATGGAGAGATGAAGAGAGAGAGGTGGAGACAGAGGGAGAGAGGGATGAAGAGATGCAGATTGTCTAATGATTCGATTGTCTGTGACCTTTCCACTGAGTAGCAGGTGCTCACCAGAGAACAACAGCTGGTAGGGTGTGTGTGTGTGTGTGTGTGTGTGTGTGTGTGTGTGTGTGTGTGTGTGTGTGTGTGTGTGTGTGTGTACCTGCGTGTGTGCCCATGTTATTGTGAGATGCTTTGAGTGTATATACAGTAATTGTTTGAAATTGTGGATTAGATGTAGTGTTTTGGGAGAGAGTCAAAATTAGCAGGAGTTTTCTCCTACAAACCCCATAAATCCCTCTAGGTCTGAACACACACTAATCAGAGAAACTCTCTGTCTCAAGAGCCTGCGGCTGCAGTTCTCCCTCTCTGTCTGTCCCCAGACCCCTCTAGTCTACAATCTGTAGTCAGCCAGTCTGTCTCTGTCTGTCACTATGCCCTCGGCATGTCTAGCCTGCCCCTCCCGCCTAACCCCACAGCCCTCTTCAGGCACCTCTCACCCCCCCGCCCTCTTCAACCATCCCCTTACACCACGTCTCCCCTCTGCCACCAGCCTGTCCCCTCCTGTCTACCCACTTTCCTCCTTTGTCTATCCCACTTCCACTCCCTCCTCCCCTCCTATTTCTCATTCTCTCTCTCCTCAGGTAGTCTCAGCTATATCATTACAGTCAGGACAAACAATAGAACAGAGTGACAGCATGGTCCTTCTCTCTCTCTCCTAACCTCTTTCTCTAGCCCTATCTCCTCCCCACTCTCTTTCTTTCTCAGACAGTCTCTCTCTCTCCTAACCTCTCTCTCCATTTCCTCCATACTCCCTCTCTTTCTCAGACAGTCTCTCTCTCTCCTAACCTCTCTCTCCCTTTCCTCCATACTCACTCTCTTTCTCAGACATCCTCTGTCCTCCTCCACTTATCCCACTCCATCTTCCTCTAAAAGGGACAAAGTCCTTCACTTATTCAATTAGATGGAATGTCAGCTGATCTGAAGCACCTTGTTATTGTTCTATAGCTGGGGCCTTTGTAATACAGAACTAAAGTCAGCGTGTGTGTGTGTGTGTGTGTGTGTGTGTATTTATAATGAGGGACTAAAGTCAGAGCCTGTGTAATGAAGGACGTCTTGGTCAATGCCTTCATGTCTGTAGGGAAGTAATGAAAAGGTCACTCTGAGACGAGAGGGGAATTTATAAACTAATGACTGATAACAATCTCTCCTCTTTTGTTATTTGCGTTGCCTTTACATGCTCTGTTCATCTTCCTCCTTTCTTTTACTCTAAATGAACTGTTATCTCTCCCTTTAATTTCCCTTTAAGTGGACTGTTCATCTTCCTCCTCTTTTTCTCTTTAACAGTCTGTTCATCTCTCTCTTTGTTCTCTGTAAATGGAGGTTTGATGATGCAGGAGGAGTGATGATGTGATGAGGGCGGAGCTGCTCGTTAATAACACACTGATTGACTATCAGAGAGGAGATTGTGTGTGTGTGTGTGTGTGTGTGTGAGTACACGTGTCTGAGAGTGTGTGTGTGTGTGTGTGTGTGTGTGTGTGTGTGTGTGTGTGTGTGTGTGTGTGTGTGTGTGTGTGGACATGTTTAACTATACTTGTTTGGGACCAGAATAGTAAATAAACAACAATAAGACCAACTGGGGACATGTTGTTGGTCCCCACAAGTTTAGAGCGTTTAGGGTTAAGGTTAGAATTAGTATTAGGGTTAGAATTAGGTTTAGGTTTTGGAGCTACGGTTAGGTTTAAGGTTAAGGTTAGGTTTCTGGGTTAGGGTAAGGGTTAGGGAAAATTGGATTTTGAATTGGACTGAATTGTGTGTCCCCACAAGGTTAGTTATACAAGACTGTGTGTGTATGTGTATGTGTGTGTGTGTGTGTGTGTGTGTGTGTGTGTGTGTGTGTGTGTGACTATCAAAGAGAGTAGATAATCACAGAGCATTCATTACCACCCACCCAGTATTCACAGGTCATTTACAGTCCTGTCTAATGTGACTAAAATACAATAGAGTAGTGCGAGATGATCATTTAATTGAATAATGTGCATAATTATATTTTTGCCCACAGTGTGTGTGTGTGTGTGTGTGTGTGTGTGTGTGTGTGTGTGTGTGTGTGTGTGTGTGTGTGTGTGTGTGTGTGTGTGTGCGTGCTCTGAGTGATTGAACCAACTCCCTTGTAGTTATGCACATAAATTATAAACCGCCTTGAGAACCAATCGCTCTAAAAGACACTTCTCAACTTCTGCTTCAACTTCTGTCTGAACAAAACACTTGACAACATGGACACAGAAAACAGAACAGTGATTTATTTCTGTAAGTCATTGGTGATGCATTTAGGAAATCAGCTGTATTGTACAGGTGTTGTCAGAGTAGGGAGGACTGTTGTAGGGGTTAGGAAGTACTTTTGTCAGAGTAGGGAGGACTGTTGTAGGGGTTAGGAAGTACTGTTGTCAGAGTAGGGAGGACTGTTGTAGGGGTAGGGAGGACTGTTGTAGGGGTAGGGAGTACTGTTGTAGGGGTAGGGAGGACTATTGTAGAGGCAGGGAGGACTATTGTAGGGGTAGGGAGGACTATTGTAGGGGTAGGGAGGACTGTTGTAGGGGTAGGGAGTACTGTTGTAGGGGTAGGAAGTACTGTTGTAGGGGTAGGGAGGACTGTTGTAGGGGTAGGGAGGACTGTTGTAGGGGTAGGAAGTACTGTTGTAGGGGTAGGGAGGGCTGTTGTAGGGGTAGGGAGGACTGTTGTAGGGGTAGGGAGGACTGTTGTAGGGGTAGGGAGGACTGTTGTAGGGGTAGGGAGGACTGTTGTAGGGGTAGGGAGGACTGTTGTAGGGGTAGGGAGGACTGTTGTAGGGGTAGGGAGGACGATTGTAGGGATAGGGAGGACTGTTGTAGGGGTAGGGAGGACTGTTGTAGGGGTAGGGAGTACTGTTGTAGGGGTAGGGAGGACTGTTGTAGGGATAGGGAGGACTATTGTAGGGGTAGGGAGGACTGTTGTAGGGGTAGGGAGGACTGTTGTAGGGGTAGGGAGTACTGTTGTAGGGGTAGGGAGTACTGTTGTAGGGGTAGGGAGGACTATTGTAGGGGTAGGGAGGACTGTTGTAGGGGTAGGGAGGACTGTTGTAGGGGTAGGAAGTACTGTTGTAGGGGCAGGGAGGACTGTTGTAGGGGTAGGGAGGACTGTTGTATGGGGTAGGGAGGACTGTTGTAGGGGTAGGAAGTACTGTTGTAGGGGTAGGGAGGACTGTTGTAGGGGTAGGGAGGACTGTTGTAGGGGTAGGGAGGACTGTTGTAGGGGTAGGGAGGACTGTTGTAGGGGTAGGGAGGACTGTTGTAGGGGTAGGAAGGACTGTTGTAGGGATAGGGAGGACTATTGTAGGGGTAGGGAGGACTGTTGTAGGGGTAGGGAGGACTGTTGAAGGGGTAGGGAGTACTGTTGTAGGGGTAGGGAGTACTGTTGTAGGGGTAGGGAGGACTATTGTAGGGATAGGGAGGACTGTTGTAGGGGTAGGGAGGACTGTTGTAGGGGTAGGGAGTACTGTTGTAGGGGTAGGGAGGACTGTTGTAGGGATAGGGAGGACTGTTGTAGGGGTAGGGAGGACTGTTGTAGGGATAGGGAGGACTGTTGTAGGGGTAGGGAGGACTGTTGTAGGGGTAGGGAGTACTGTTGTAGGGGTAGGGAGGACTGTTGTAGGGATAGGGAGGACTGTTGTAGGGGTAGGGAGGACTGTTGTAGGGATAGGGAGGACTGTTGTAGGGGTAGGGAGGACTGTTGTAGGGGTAGGGAGTACTGTTGTAGGGGTAGGGAGTACTGTTGTAGGGGTAGGGAGGACTGTTGTAGGGGTAGGAGGACTGTTGTAGGGGTAGGGAGTACTGTTGTCAGAGTAGGGAGGACTGTTGTAGGGGTAGGGAGGACTGTTGTAGGGATAGGGAGGACTGTTGTAGGGGTAGGGAGGACTGTTGTAGGGGTAGGGAGGACTGTTGTAGGGGTAGGGAGGACTGTTGTAGGGGTAGGGAGTACTGTTGTAGGGGTAGGGAGGACTGTTGTAGGGGTAGGGAGTACTGTTGTAGGGGTAGGGAGGACTATTGTAGGGGTAGGGAGGACTGTTGTAGGGGTAGGGAGGACTGTTGTAGGGGTAGGGAGTACTGTTGTAGGGGTAGGGAGGACTATTGTAGGGGTAGGAAGGACTGTTGTAGGGGTAGGGGGGACTGTTGTAGGGGTAGGGAGGACTGTTGTAGGGGTAGGGAGTACTGTTGTCAGAGTAGGGAGGACTGTTGTAGGGGTAGGAAGGACTGTTGTAGGGGTAGGAGGACTGTTGTAGGGGTAGGGAGTACTGTTGTCAGAGTAGGGAGTACTGTTGTAGGGGTAGGGAGTACTATTGTAGGGGTAGGAAGGACTGTTGTAGGAGTAGGGAGTACTGTTGTAGGGATAGGGAGGACTGTTGTAGGGATAGGGAGGACTGTTGTAGGGGTAGGGAGGACTATTGTAGGGGTAGGGAAGACTATTGTAGGGATAGGGAGTACTGTTGTAGGGGCAGGGAGGACTGTTGTAGGGGTAGGGAGGACTGTTGTAGGGGTAGGAAGGACTGTTGTAGGGGTAGGAGGACTGTTGTAGGGGTAGGGAGTACTGTTGTCAGAGTAGGGAGTACTGTTGTAGGGGTAGGGAGGACTGTTGTAGGGGTAGGGAGGACTGTTGTAGGGGTAGGGAGTACTGTTGTAGGGGTAGGGAGGACTGTTGTAGGGGTAGGGAGGACTGTTGTAGGGGTAGGGAGTACTGTTGTAGGGGTAGGGAGTACTGTTGTAGGGGTAGGGAGGACTGTTGTAGGGGTAGGGAGGACTGTTGTAGGGGTAGGGAGTACTGTTGTAGGGGTAGGGAGTACTGATGTAGGGGTAGGAAGGACTGTTGTAGGGGCAGGGAGGACTGTTGTAGGGGTAGGGAGGACTGTTGTAGGGGTAGGGAGTACTGTTGTAGGGATAGGGAGTACTGTTGTAGGGATAGGGAGGACTGTTGTAGGGGTAGGGAGGACTGTTGTAGGGATAGGGAGGACTGTTGTAGGGATAGGGAGGACTGTTGTAGGGATAGGGAGGACTGTTGTAGGGGTAGGGAGGACTATTGTAGGGGTAGGGAAGACTATTGTAGGGATAGGGAGTACTGTTGTAGGGGCAGGGAGGACTGTTGTAGGGGTAGGGAGGACTGTTGTAGGGGTAGGGAGGACTGTTGTAGGGGCAGGGAGTACTGTTGTAGGGGTAGGGAGTACTGTTGTAGGGGTAGGGAGGACTATTGTAGGGATAGGGAGGACTGTTGTAGGGGTAGGGAGGACTGTTGTAGGGATAGGGAGGACTTTTGTAGGGGTAGGGAGGACTGTTGTAGGGGTAGGGAGTACTGTTGTAGGGGTAGGGAGGACTGTTGTAGGGGTAGGGAGTACTGTTGTAGGGGTAGGGAGGACTATTGTAGGGGTAGGGAGGACTGTTGTAGGGGTAGGGAGGACTGTTGTAGGGGTAGGGAGTACTGTTGTAGGGGTAGGGAGGACTATTGTAGGGGTAGGAAGGACTGTTGTAGGGGTAGGGGGGACTGTTGTAGGGGTAGGGAGGACTGTTGTAGGGGTAGGGAGTACTGTTGTCAGAGTAGGGAGGACTGTTGTAGGGGTAGGAAGGACTGTTGTAGGGGTAGGAGGACTGTTGTAGGGGTCGGGAGTACTGTTGTCAGAGTAGGGAGTACTGTTGTAGGAGTAGGGAGTACTATTGTAGGGGTAGGAAGGACTGTTGTAGGGGTAGGGAGGACTGTTGTAGGGGTAGGAAGGACTGTTGTAGGGATAGGGAGTACTGTTGTAAGGATAGGGAGGACTGTTGTAGGGATAGGGAGGACTGTTGTAGGGGTAGGGAGGACTGTTGTAAGGATAGGGAGGACTGTTGTAGGGATAGGGAGGACTGTTGTAGGGGTAGGGAGGACTATTGTAGGGGTAGGGAAGACTATTGTAGGGATAGGGAGTACTGTTGTAGGGGCAGGGAGGACTGTTGTAGGGGTAGGGAGTACTGTTGTAGGGGTAGGGAGGACTATTGTAGGGATAGGGAGGACTGTTGTAGGGGTAGGGAGGACTGTTGTAGGGATAGGGAGGACTTTTGTAGGGGTAGGGAGGACTGTTGTAGGGGTAGGGAGTACTGTTGTAGGGGTAGGGAGGACTGTTGTAGGGGTAGGGAGTACTGTTGTAGGGGTAGGGAGGACTATTGTAGGGGTAGGGAGGACTGTTGTAGGGGTAGGGAGGACTGTTGTAGGGGTAGGGAGTACTGTTGTAGGGGTAGGGAGGACTATTGTAGGGGTAGGAAGGACTGTTGTAGGGGTAGGGGGGACTGTTGTAGGGGTAGGGAGGACTGTTGTAGGGGTAGGGAGTACTGTTGTCAGAGTAGGGAGGACTGTTGTAGGGGTAGGAAGGACTGTTGTAGGGGTAGGAGGACTGTTGTAGGGGTCGGGAGTACTGTTGTCAGAGTAGGGAGTACTGTTGTAGGAGTAGGGAGTACTATTGTAGGGGTAGGAAGGACTGTTGTAGGGGTAGGGAGGACTGTTGTAGGGGTAGGAAGGACTGTTGTAGGGATAGGGAGTACTGTTGTAAGGATAGGGAGGACTGTTGTAGGGATAGGGAGGACTGTTGTAGGGGTAGGGAGGACTGTTGTAAGGATAGGGAGGACTGTTGTAGGGATAGGGAGGACTGTTGTAGGGGTAGGGAGGACTATTGTAGGGGTAGGGAGTACTGTTGTAGGGGTAGGGAGGACTGTTGTAGGGGTAGGGAGGACTGTTGTAGGGGTAGGGAGTACTGTTGTAGGGGTAGGGAGTACTGTTGTAGGGGTAGGGAGGACTGTTGTAGGGGTAGGGAGGACTGTTGTAGGGGTAGGGAGTACTGTTGTAGGGGTAGGGAGTACTGATGTAGGGGTAGGAAGGACTGTTGTAGGGGCAGGGAGGACTGTTGTAGGGGTAGGGAGGACTGTTGTAGGGGTAGGGAGTACTGTTGTAGGGATAGGGAGTACTGTTGTAGGGATAGGGAGGACTGTTGTAGGGGTAGGGAGGACTGTTGTAGGGATAGGGAGGACTGTTGTAGGGATAGGGAGGACTGTTGTAGGGATAGGGAGGACTGTTGTAGGGGTAGGGAGGACTATTGTAGGGGTAGGGAAGACTATTGTAGGGATAGGGAGTACTGTTGTAGGGGCAGGGAGGACTGTTGTAGGGGTAGGGAGGACTGTTGTAGGGGTAGGGAGGACTGTTGTAGGGGCAGGGAGTACTGTTGTAGGGGTAGGGAGTACTGTTGTAGGGGTAGGGAGGACTATTGTAGGGATAGGGAGGACTGTTGTAGGGGTAGGGAGGACTGTTGTAGGGATAGGGAGGACTTTTGTAGGGGTAGGGAGGACTGTTGTAGGGGTAGGGAGTACTGTTGTAGGGGTAGGGAGGACTGTTGTAGGGGTAGGGAGTACTGTTGTAGGGGTAGGGAGGACTATTGTAGGGGTAGGGAGGACTGTTGTAGGGGTAGGGAGGACTGTTGTAGGGGTAGGGAGTACTGTTGTAGGGGTAGGGAGGACTATTGTAGGGGTAGGAAGGACTGTTGTAGGGGTAGGGGGGACTGTTGTAGGGGTAGGGAGGACTGTTGTAGGGGTAGGGAGTACTGTTGTCAGAGTAGGGAGGACTGTTGTAGGGGTAGGAAGGACTGTTGTAGGGGTAGGAGGACTGTTGTAGGGGTCGGGAGTACTGTTGTCAGAGTAGGGAGTACTGTTGTAGGAGTAGGGAGTACTATTGTAGGGGTAGGAAGGACTGTTGTAGGGGTAGGGAGGACTGTTGTAGGGGTAGGAAGGACTGTTGTAGGGATAGGGAGTACTGTTGTAAGGATAGGGAGGACTGTTGTAGGGATAGGGAGGACTGTTGTAGGGGTAGGGAGGACTGTTGTAAGGATAGGGAGGACTGTTGTAGGGATAGGGAGGACTGTTGTAGGGGTAGGGAGGACTATTGTAGGGGTAGGGAAGACTATTGTAGGGATAGGGAGTACTGTTGTAGGGGCAGGGAGGACTGTTGTAGGGGTAGGGAGGACTGTTGTAGGGGTAGGGAGGACTGTTGTAGGGGCAGGGAGGACTGTTGTAGGGGTAGGGAGGACTATTGTAGGGGTAGGGAGTACTGATGTGAGAAGGGTAAGTAATTCCTGTCTGGATCTTTACCTTTCACATTATGATACTTTTCAATGGGACTTACACCAGGGTGTCTCCAGTGTTAATGTAGGTTCTTGTGTAATTATTTTTCCATCAGGAGAGTGACACTAAAGACTTGGGGCAGGCAGAATCAACAACCTCTGTATCATTGAAGACAGTAGCTTTGTGAGAAGGTGTTAAAGTTCAAAGTTAGACATTATTATGAAAATGAGGTTGAAAAGTACCCCGGGCCTGGGCTTGGCTCCAAGTCAGAACAGGTCCACTGGAGCCATGACGCAGAGAGACACGGGTGCCGACCCGGGTAGATGGAAACAGAAAAGTATTTTGGGTTAAAGACTGGGGTAAATCCTCATTGGAAATGCGCAATTAGTGTGGTGTGTATTGGGTATCACCACATCACTTTATCAACTCATACAGACAAGAGACACGCACACACACACACACACCACACACACACACACACACACACACACACACACACACACACACACACACACACACACACACACACACACACACACACACACACACACACACACACACACACACACACACACACACACACACACACACACACACACAGTGGGAACCAAATACACACAGGGAGTAGAAACAGAACACACAGAGTGAGAACAGAGTGAGGCATTGTGAGCTGGACACAGCTGCTAGTACCCAAGAAAGGGAGAGCCAGAGTGAGAGAGGAAGGGAGCGGGATTAAGAGAGAGAGAGGAGGAGAGGTACTGGTGCCCACAAATCCCAAACCTCTCCGTCTCTCCTCCTCTCTCTCCCGCTGACAGTCTAAGTGCCTGTGCTGAGATGTAGGAAACCACACTCTTCCCTTCTCTATTTATACCCAACAGCCCTCTCTCTCTACATGCTCCACCCAGCTCTCTCCACCCCTCCCCACTCTAGCCAGCCCCAGCCAGCTCTCTCCACCCTACTCCAGCCAGCCCCAGCCAGCTCTCTCCACCCTACTCCAGCCAGCTCTCTCCAGCCCCAGCCAGCTCTCTCCACCCTACTCCAGCCAGCTCTCTCCAGCCCCAGCCAGCTCTCTCCACCCTACTCCAGCCAGCTCTCTCCACACCTCCCCACTCTAGCCAGCCCCAGCCAGCTCTCTCCACCCTACTCCAGCCAGCTCTCTCCAGCCCCAGCCAGCTCTCTCCACCCTACTCCAGCCAGCTCTCTCCACACCTCCCCACTCCAGCCAGCCCCAGCCAGCTCTCTCCACCCTACTCCAGCCAGCTCTCTCCACCCCACTCCAGCCAGCTCTCTCCACCCTACTCCAGCCAGCTCTCTCCACCCTACTCCAGCCAGCTCTCTCCACCCCTCCCCACTCCAGCCAGCCCCAGCCAGCTCTCTCCACCCTACTCCAGCCAGGTCTCTCCACCCCACTCCAGCCAGCTCTCTCCACCCTACTCCAGCCAGCTCTCTCCACCCCTCCCCACTCCAGCCAGCCCCAGCCAGCTCTCTCCACCCTACTCCAGCCAGGTCTCTCCACCCCACTCCAGCCAGTCCCATCCAGCTTTCTCCACCCCACCCCACTCCAGCCAGCCCTATCCAGCTCTAGCTAAACCAGGCATGGTATGCATCTTTCATCTGTGGAGCTGCTGGCTGGCTGACCTATATTCCTCAGTCTGGTCAGTCAGTCACAGCCCAGAGACTTTACACCCAGAGCCCAGAGCCCACGGAACAGCAAAGTACTGCCCTGCCCTGCTCTCCCCTTCCCAGCCTAGTTCTACTCTGCGTAAGCCTTTTACACCCAGAGCCCAGCAATGCACAGCTCTGTCCGGCCCTCCTCTGCCCTGCTCTACATTGCTCTAGCTACCCAGCCTAGTTGCACTCTGCTCCAGCCGTTTAAATGTCTGTGTCAATACACAATATAGTGGAAATTATATGGTTGTCACTATAGCGCCGTGAGCAAACAGAATGTCCCACCCTGAAGATAGCCTCCCAACCCCACCCTATAGGATCTGCCCCAACAACCAACCTTCTCAACTCTGCTGGGGAAGGTACCTCACATCAGCTGTCTCTAAACTCTATGGATGCATATCTCCTGACGTGTGGAGGCTTCAACCAAGGTCTTCTCTGTAGACTGTGGATGGTTCTGTCTCCTGACCTGGGAGCCACGAGGCTGCAGTATGAGGAAGGCTTGGTAATGACACGTGTGTCTGTCCACGTCACTGTCGTTATGCTGTCTTGATGAGAGTTCTGTTCTGTCCTGCTCATTAATGGAAAATAGGTCACCCAACATCACTCTCTAGTTCTCTGGGGACTGGGTTACCCTCTGAAGCACGAAGACACACACACCCGTGCAAATACACACACACAAACACACACACACACCTTAATGTAGATCATCTCATTATTGAGTGTTTCTTTATTCTATGATTCTATATATAAACCCACACATCAAACATACAGTAACTACCAAAGGTTGCATATTATCTTTGAAAAAAGACACCACAGCTCTTTTGAAACAAAACAATGCATCTAATTTACAGCTTATTAACATCCCCACATAATATCAGCTAAAGTTTGATATGAACGTGGAATCAGGAAGCAAGGTCAGTAAGTAGAATAATAGTAGTTATTATATGCAGAGATATGACCATTCAACAATCATGTAAATCACTGCTTGTAAAGTAGTAGTTTATCTCTTCTGCTTAGTTCAGAAATGATATCACTGAGAATGTTTGAGTAGTGAATAACATATCACAGTGGAACCTCCATGATATTACTGATGGGGTCAGTCATGTTCAGGTCAAGGGGAAGATCACGCACGCACGCACGCACACACACACACACACACGCAAGGAATGATGATGTTGTCACCTGGTTGTAGGTAAGCTCAGTGACAGATGCATGGCTAAGGCGTCATTTGTTTGTCCATATGCTAATGGTTGAATCACTGGCTGGTAATCCCAACAAGTTGTTGGACATGTTGCTAATTCATTCCAGTGTGTGTGTGTGTGTGTGTGTGTGTGTGTGTGTGTGTGTGTGTGCAGCAGGCAGTCTGCTGTAGAGGTTCTAACCAAGGAGAGGATCTGAGTTTTTTCTACAGTAGAGAACATATAATGTAGGGTGCATCCCAAATGGCATCATATCCCCCTATGTATGTAAAGCCTCATGGGCCCTGGTCAAAAGTAGTGCTCAACATAGGGAATAGGGTGTTATTTGGCAGGCAGTGATAGACAATGCAGCTGTGTCCATCTCTCATACTCTTAGCACTGCTAACCTATTTCCTTAAGTATATACTAGTTCCACATGAAGATAAGCCGAATTGCCCTCCTGTAGCTAATATTTCTAAACTAGCTAGCCCAGCATGATTACCACCATAGTGGTATATTTCTAATATAGCTAGCATAGCTCCAGAGAGGCTGAGTCACAGTGGTTCCCACACCCCCAGACCATGACCTCTCCCTGAGCTAGAGACAGGTGTCTGACAGCCTGGCATGGACTTCCCGGTCAGCGGAGGACACACACTGACACAAACACACACACACACACGCACACGCACACGCACACGCACACACACACACACACACACACACACACACACACACACACACACACACACACACACACACACACACACACACACACGTCACAGGCCAGTCTCGTCACAGGCCAGTGACAGGCCAGTCTCTAGATCAGTAGGCCACAGCAAGCTGGCTGTTCTGAAGATTTAATTACAAAGTCCAGAGAGAGCAAGAGAGAGAGCGAGAGAGTGAGAGAGAGCGAGAGAGATCGAGAGAGAGCGAGAGAGATCGAGAGCGAGAGAGTGAGAGAGAGCGAGAGAGAGTGAGAGAGATCGAGAGCGAGAGCAAAAGATAGTGGTGGATACTTAACCCATGTAAAAGTGAAGATATCAAACTATGAAATAGCACATATGGAATCATGTAGTAACCAAAAAATTGTTAACAAAATCTAAATATATTTTAGATTCTTCAAAGTAGCCACCCTTTGCCTTGATGACAGCTTTGCACACTCTTGGCATTCTTTCAACCAGCTTCATGAGGAATGCTTTTCCAACAGTCTTGAAGGAGTTCCCACACAATGCTGCATCAGATGACCTGGTCTCCACAATCACCCGACCTCAACCCAATTGAGATGGTTTGGGATGAGTTGGACCTCAGAGTGAAGGAAAAGCTGTCATCAAGAGTGTGAAAGCTGTCATTGAAGCTACTATAAAATATATTTTTGGTTAATATGTGATTCAATATGTGTTATTTCATAGTTGTGATGTCTTCACTATTATTCTACAATGTAGAAAATAGTAAAAAATAAAGAAAAACCCTTGAATGAGTAGGTGTGTCCAAACTTTTGACTGGTACTGTATATATTTTTTATAGCTACAATTATTATTGTTGTCACTGTCGTGTCCATAATTGTGTATATCGCTTTGCTTTGGCATCATTGACCTTCTTATTCATTTCATTAAAGCATATTGAATTTGAATTTGAGACAGAGAGAGAGAGAGAAATGTCCTGGGGACTAGGGTAGGGTGGAGCAGGGTTGGGTATGAGTTTAGGTCAGGGCTGGGTATGAGTTTAGGTCAGGGCTGGGTATGAGTTTAGGTCAGGGCTGGGTATGAGTTTAGGTCAGGGGTGGGTATGAGTTTAGGTCAGGGTTAGGTATGAGTTTAGGTCAGGGCTGGGTATGAGTTTAGGTCAGGTCTGGGTATGAGTTTAGGTCAGGGCTGGGTATGAGTTTAGGTCAGGGCTGGGTATGAGTTTAGGTCAGGGCTAGGTATGAGTTTAGGTCAGGGCTGGGTATGAGTTTAGGTCAGGGCTGGGTATGAGTTTAGGTCAGGGCTAGGGCTCTAGCACAGCTTCCGAGGTGAGAGGGAGCGTGCAGGGTGGTTGGCTGAGTGATCTGATGTTAGTGAAACGAGGATAGAAAGGATACCTGGGACCAGCTCATGACTCACAGCCAGATGGTGCTGGCAAAAACATGGACACACACACAGAGAGAGAGAACAGTGAGGCAGCGAGCGACCTCTTAGCCATGGTAAATTACAGTAGGGGTAATTGCATTAGTAGGGTAAGATAATTAGCTAAGAGGTGCAGGCTGCGATTGCGGCTGGAAGCTGCTGGAGTGTGTGTGTGTGTGTGTGTGTGTGTGTGTGTGTTCTAATGGTCTCTAGTCCCTGTCATGTTCTCCTGCTCTGCCTTCACACACTATTAACCACCAACCTAGTACCACACGCACACGCACGCACACACACACACACACACACACACACACACACACACACACACACACACACACACACACACACACACACACACACACACACACACACAGAGAGAGAGAGAGAGAGATAAGGACATAGTCTAGCAATGTTTTCTAGTCACTAGAGGCTTTTATTAACTAAGGACCATGCAGCTTCCCAACTGACAGAGCTGAACAGAAAGGTATTGATTGTCAAATGGAAGATGATGGCTGTAGCTAATCACATTGGCAGAGACAGGAGGGGGTCAATAACATCACAGTTTGACTGACATCTCTATACCAGTACCAGGAACCAATCGCTATGAGACACAAATACACACATGCACGCAGACACACACACACGGGCACACAGACA
>NC_048570.1:80749567-80767067 GCF_013265735.2 Oncorhynchus mykiss | reverse complement strand
TAACATCTGCTAACCATGTGACCATTAACATCTGCTAACCATGTGTATGTGACCATTAACATCTGCTAACCATGTGACCATTAACATCTGCTAACCATGTGTATGTGACCATTAACATCTGCTAACCATGTGTATGTGACCATTAACATCTGCTAACCATGTGTATGTGACCATTAACATCTGCTAACCATGTGTATGTGACAATTAACATCTGCTAACCATGTGTATGTGACCATTAACATCTGCTAACCATGTGACCATTAACATCTGCTAACCATGTGTATGTGACCATTAACATCTGCTAACCATGTGACCATTAACATCTGCTAACCATGTGTATGTGACCATTAACATCTGCTAACCATGTGTATGTGACTATTAACATCTGCTAACCATGTGTATGTGACCATTAACATCTGCTAACCATGTGTATGTGACCATTAACATTGCTAACCATGTGTATGTGACCATTAACATCTGCTAACCATGTGTATGTGACCATTAACATCTGCTAACCATGTGTATGGGACCATTAACATCTGCTAACCATGTGTATGGGACCATTAACATCTGCTAACCATGTGTATGTGACCATTAACATCTGCTAACCATGTGTATGTGACCATTAACATCTGCTAACCATGTGTATGTGACCATTAACATCTGCTAACCATGTGTATGTGACCATTAACATCTGCTAACCATGTGTATGGGACCATTAACATCTGCTAACCATGTGTACGTGACCAATAAAATATTGATTTGATTTGATTCCTTGCTTTCTGTCTCTTCTCTGCCTCTCTTTCTTCCTCTCCCTCTTCCTTGCTGTCTCTGCCTCCACCCCTCTTCTCTGCCTCTCTGTCTTCCTCTCCCTCTTCCTTGCTGTCTCTGCCTCCACCCCTCTTCTCTTCCTCTCCCTCTTCCTTGCTGTCTCTGCCTCCACCCCTCTTCTCTTCCTCTCCCTCTTCCTTACTGTCTCTGCCTCCACCCCTCTTCTCTTCCTCTCCCTCTTCCTTGCTGTCTCTGCCTCCACCCCTCTTCTCTGCCTCTCTTTCTTCCTCTCCCTCTTCCTTGCTGTCTCTGCCTCCACCCCTCTTCTCTGCCTCTCTTTCTTCCTCTCCCTCTTCCTTGCTGTCTCTGCCTCCACCCCTCTTCTCTGCCTCTCTTTCTTCCTCTCCCTCTTCCTTGCTGTCTCTGCCTCCACCCCTCTTCTCTGCCTCTCTTTCTTCCTCTCCCTCTTCCTTGCTCTCTGCCTCCACCCCTCTTCTCTGCCTCTCTTTCTTCCTCTCCCTCTTCCTTGCTGTCTCTGCCTCCACCCCTCTTCTCTGCCTCTCTTTCTTCCTCTCCCTCTTCCTTGCTGTCTCTGCCTCCACCCCTCTTCTCTGCCTCTCTTTCTTCCTCTCCCTCTTCCTTGCTCTCTGCCTCCACCCCTCTTTCTTCCTCTCCCTCTTCCTTGCTGTCTCTAACTCCACCCCTCTTCTTTGTCTCTCTCTCTCTTCCCCGCCCTCACTCTACCCCACCCTTGTCTTTTCTCTCTCTGCCATACTTTATCTCTCTGTGTGTTGGGTATATATGGCGATGTGCCACCCTGCCCTATGGGCCACTTCTCTGAATTGGCAGAAGAGGGTTTAATACCGGAGACATCTGGCACGGTCAAGCAGCCTATGGAGGACAATGCTGTTTAGACAATCTATACACACAAACACACACACCCACACAAATTAATGCGGGCATGCACACATACACACACACACACACACTCGCACACAAACACACACACAAACACACACACAGCCTGTAGCCTTACAGACAGTAAACAGTGAGAGCAGCACCAGTATGACCCAGTGAAAGGAATAAATGAAGGGTTCTGGTTAATCCTCCGGTGAGACTCTGACCCTCACACTGATTTCACAGCATTACGCCGGTCTACTGTTTACCCAGGGCCTCACGCCCGCCCAGAGGTATACCCGCCTCACCATGCCAAAGGTTTGGATTTTCCCAGGATGCCGTTTGGAGGGTGACTAACCAGGAAGGAATCTGTCCCTTTTCATCGGCCAATGAAAGGAGAGCTGTGAAATTGTTGCTGACATGTAGTGGTGAGCAAACAGAGGGAGAGAGGATAGAGGGCGAGAGGAGAGAGGGAGAGAGGATAGAGGGCGAGAGGAGAGAGGATAGAGGGCGAGAGGATAGAGGGCGAGAGGAGAGAGGGAGAGAGGATAGAGGGCGAGAGGAGAGAGGGAGAGAGGATAGAGGGCGAGAGGAGAGAGGGAGAGAGGATAGAGGGCGAGAGGAGAGAGGGAGAGAGGATAGAGGGCGAGAGGAGAGAGGGAGAGAGGATAGAGGGCGAGAGGAGAGAGGGAGAGAGGATAGAGGGCGAGAGGAGAGGACTCTCACAGGACTCTTTTCTCTCTCTCTCTCTCTCTCTCTCTCTCTCTCTGTCAATCGCGCTCTCTCTCTCTCTCTCTCACTCACTCACTCACTCACTCTCTCTGTCAATCTCTCTCTCGCTCTCTCTCTCACTCTCGCTCTGTCGAATCGCTCTCTCTTTCTCTCTCTCTCTCTGTCAATCGCTCTCTCTCTCTCTGTCAATCGCTCTCTCTCTCTCTGTCAATCGCTCTCTCTCTCTCTCTCACTCACTCACTCACTCACTCACTCACTCACTCACTCACTCACTCACTCACTCACTCACTCACTCACTCACTCTCTCTGTCAATCTCTCTCTCGCTCTCTCTCTCACTCTCGCTCTGTCGAATCGCTCTCTCTTTCTCTCTCTCTCTCTGTCAATCGCTCTCTCTCTCTCTCTCACTCACTCACTCACTCACTCACTCACTCACTCACTCACTCTCTCTGTCAATCTCTCTCTCTCTCTGTCTGTCAATCTCTCTCTCTTTGTCTCTTTTTGTCCATCTTCTTTGTCTGTATCCCTTTTCTCTTTGTTTTCTCTCTCCATCCCCAATGCAATTCTCAGTGGTATCTCTGTATGATAATATCTATCTAGGAGAAATAGGTAAAGGAAAGAAACATTGGATAATAAACTGGTATTATCCAATGTTATATCACAACAACTGAGGAGAGTCTGTCTTTGTGCTTTTCCCAGAGTCCAAGTTGAATCATTGTCGTCTCACCGTGTCGTCTCACCGTGCTTTGACCAGACTGACCACACACATAAATATCCCTCCACGTTTTGTCCTGCTCTCTGGTTGCTATGAGACAGCATTATAGCCCAGAGCATGCTGTGAATGGGGTGGGGTCTCTCTATGTGTGTGTGTGTGTGTGTGTGTGTGTGTGTGTGTGTGTGTGTGTCAGCCAACGATCATCCGTTCAACAGCCTGTCCCTGTCATGCTAAACTGATTCCTCTATACAATCTCACACACTAGACTGGACAATCTATAAAGCCCCAGCAGTAGTGCTGAACGATGAACTGACATTTCGGTTCATTTTAATTTTTTAAACAACTAATTGACCGACGTCGGTTCAATTATTTGAATTCCTTATTTTTGTTTGCGAGCTCCATGTGTAGTTTCTCCAGAGATGTGTATTTATTTATTTCACCTTTATTTAACCAGGTAGGCAAGTTGAGAACAAGTTCTCATTTACAATTGCGACCTGGCCAAGATAAAGCAAAGCAGTTCGACACATACAACGACACAGAGTTACACATGGAGTAAAACAAACATACAGTCAATAATACAGTAGAAACAAGTATGTATAGGATGTGAGCAAATGAGGTGAGATAAGGGAGGTAAAGGCAAAAAAAGGCCATGGTGGCAAAGTAAATACAATATAGCAAGTAAAACACTGGAATGGTAGATTTGCAGTGGAAGAATGTGCAAAGTAGAAATAAAAATAATGGGGTGCAAAGGAGCTAAATAAATAAATAAATAAAATAAAATAAGGGATAGAAAGCAGTTGCTTCACTGAGGGATAGAAAGCAGTTGCTTCGCTGAGGGATAGAAAGCAGTTGCTTCACTGAGGGATAGAAAGCAGTTGCTTCACTGAGGGGTGGAAAGCAGTTGCTTCACTGAGGGATAGAAAGCAGTTGCTTCACTGAGGGGTAGAAAGCAGTTGCTTCACTGAGGGGTAGAAAGCAGTTGCTTCACTGAGGGGTAGAAAGCAGTTGCTTCACTGAGGGATAGAAAGCAGTTGCTTCACTGAGGGATAGAAAGCAGTTGCTTCACTGAGGGATAGAAAGCAGTTGCTTCACTGAGGGATAGAATGCAGTTGATTCACTGAGGGGTAGAAAGCAGTTGCTTCACTGAGGGATAGAAAGCAGTTGCTTCACTGAGGGGTAGAAAGCAGTTGCTTCACCGAGGGGTAGAAAGCAGTTGCTTCACTGAGGGATAGAAAGCAGTTGCTTCACTGAGGGGTAGAAAGCAGTTGCTTCACTGAGGGGTAGAAAGCAGTTGCTTCGCTGAGGGATAGAAAGCAGTTGCTTCACTGAGGGGTAGAAAGCAGTTGCTTCGCTGAGGGGTAGAAAGCAGTTGCTTCGCTGAGGGATAGAAAGCAGTTGCTTCACTGAGGGGTAGAAAGCAGTTGCTTCGCTGAGGGATAGAAAGCAGTTGCTTCGCTGAGGGATAGAAAGCAGTTGCTTCACTGAGGGGTAGAAAGCAGTTGCTTCGCTGAGGGATAGAAAGCAGTTGCTTCGCTGAGGGATAGAAAGTGTTGTTGAATTACAGTATGTATAATATGTTGAATTATACCTGTCTGTGTTTGAATCGTAAAACATGACACATCACTGTGGTGAATGAGGGCTTTAATTTAAAAAAAAAAAAACAGTTTCAGAAGCTGTATAGATTTATCAAATTAAATCCTACGACTCAGGTTGAGGGGACATTGTACCACTATTAACACCATCTGAGTACTCAGGTTGAGGGGACATTGTACCACTATTAACACCATCTGAGTACTCAGGTTGAGGGGACATTGTACCACTATTAACACCATCTGAGTACTCAGGTTGAGGAGACATTGTACCACTATTAACACCATCTGAGTACTCAGGTTGAGGGGACATTGTACCACTATTAACACCATCTGAGTACTCAGGTTGAGGAGACATTGTACCACTATTAACACCATCTGAGTACTCAGGTTGAGGAGACATTATACCACTATTAACACCATCTGAGTACTCAGGTTGAGGAGACATTGTACCACTATTAACACCATATGAGTACTCAGGTTGAGGGGACATTGTACCACTATTAACACCATCTGAGTACTCAGGTTGAGGGGACATTGTACCACTATTAACACCATCTGAGTACTCAGGTTGAGGAGACATTATACCACTATTAACACCATCTGAGTACTCAGGTTGAGGGGACATTGTACCACTATTAACACCATCTGAGTACTCAGGTTGAGGAGACATTGTACCACTATTAACACCATCTGAGTACTCAGGTTGAGGAGACATTGTACCACTATTAACACCATCTGAGTACTCAGGTTGAGGAGACATTATACCACTATTAACACCATCTGAGTACTCAGGTTGAGGAGACATTGTACCACTATTAACACCATCTGAGTACTCAGGTTGAGGAGACATTGTACCACTATTAACACCATATGAGTACTCAGGTTGAGGGGACATTGTACCACTATTAACACCATCTGAGTACTCAGGTTGAGGAGACATTGTACCACTATTAACACCATCTGAGTACTCAGGTTGAGGAGACATTGTACCACTATTAACACCATATGAGTACTCAGGTTGAGGGGACATTGTACCACTAATAACACCATCTGAGTACTCAGGTTGAGGGGACATTGTACCACTATTAACACCATTTGAGTACTCAGGTTGAGGGGACATTGTACCACTAATAACACCATCTGAGTACTCAGGTTGAGGAGACATTGTACCACTATTAACACCATTTGAGTACTCCGGTTGAGGAGACATTATACCACTAATAACACCATCTGAGTACTCAGGTTGAGGAGACATTGTACCACTATTAAGGCAAACACACCCAAACACAGCCTTACAGAAAACACATTTAACTGCCCTCAGGGACACAGAGAGAAGGTGCTGATGTGACCTGCTGAGTTTGAACCTTGTCATCTGCATTCCACAGGACTGTGTTAGCCTGCTGAGCTAAAGTCAAGTCTTCAGGTCTCAGTTACCCAACACACATGTGAACATTGACGATGACTCTAAACTGACTGGTCAAGATAAACTGAATCTGATGACTGCTCTACTTTTTCCATTGAAACTTCTCTTCAGATGGAGGCCACTTAGAACTCCTTTCATCCATATTCACAGCAGTTGTGACGGAGTGGGTTTTTCCTCCTCCTCCTCCTCTTATCTGAAGGGCTGGAACAACATTTCTAAAAGGCTGCATTAAGAGGCTTAGAGCCGCAGCACTTTAGCAGCCAAAAGGTCACTACTGCAAATTGGGTTCATTAATCTTCAAGTGTACGGCAGCCCAGATGGGACACTCTTCATATTACAGACACAGATTAAAATGGCTGACGTGCTGCTTTAGATTAGTCTGGAGAGACGGAGAGAGAGAAACTCAGGGAATGATAAAGAGTTGGAAGGAGGCTTGGGTCCTCTCAACACTGACGGACAGCCTCTTTTCATATCAGAGGGAGGGTTGAGAGACTTTAAGAGGGGGATGGAGAGGGGTGAGGAGGGGTGAGGAAAGGGAGAGATGGGGGAAATATAATCTATGACTTCATGAGCTTTTATAATTAGAAGCATCACATGTAATTATGGTTAGACATATTCCTTCAGAATGACTGACTGAGTTCCTGACAGTAACATTCTCTGTCTTTCTTCCTCTCTCTCTCTCTATCGTGCTCTCTCTCTATCGTGCTCTATCTCTCTCTCTCTCTCGCTCTCTCTATCACTCTCTTTTTCTCTCTCTCTCTCGCTCTCGCTCTCCCTCTCCCTTTCTCTTTTGATTCCTCTCTCTTGGATTGTGTGTGTATGTCATGGTTACACCTGGCCATCAGAACATGAAATGACTACTGTTCTTCAGCAGAGGTAAGGAAAGACATCTAATGACAACTAACAATGTTACATAATGACGGTGTGTGTGTGTGTGTGTGTGTGTGTGTGTGTGTGTGTGTGTGTGTGTGTGCGTGCGTGCCTGCTGTGGGTTCAGTAAAGGTAAGGGGATCTAATGATGTCTGATGTTAGCAGAAAGACATGTTGTAGGTCTCCAGTTCTTACCTTAGGCTCTATGACATCATACTGTGAGTTCTACTACGGCCCAGTCTGAAGGAGGAGAGAGGGGAAGATAACACTCACTAGTGGTTCCGCTTGACCCAACACTTTATGGTGTCATGGACATGGAATTAGATACTTTTATATGCAATTATGCAATGACAAACACATGGAAATAGACACTAAATATATTTATTGTGCCATATTTATGTTCCAAATAGATTGTTATACACTTGCAGAGCATGGTCCCTTGTCACCAATTCCTGAAAGACACTAAACATGCACTGCAATAATCCAACCTGCACAGTCTTTGTAAAATCTAGATGTGGGGTTCCTAATAGATAATGAAATAATGATTTGTCAGTGTTGTTGTGACGTGAGTTGTTGTGACGAGTGTTGTTGTGGATCAGATGGTGTTGCGTGTTTCTGTCTCTGTTCAGTTACCATGATGACGCTCATTAATGATAGATAGCTTAAAGAAGCAAACTTCATCCTTCTTGTGTTCTCTCTTTCTCTCTATTCTCTTTCCCTTACACCATTCTTTAAAGAATATATATTTTAGATTTTTTTTAGGAGGTAGATCAGCTTTAATATTGCAGATAGATTGTAGCTTCCATCAATGTCATTGTCTGCATCACTTCCAATCCCCAAATATATTTTTTGCAAATATATATATAAATACATACATACATACATATAAATACAGTTGAAGTCGGAAGTTTACATACACCTTAGCCAAATTCAGTTTTTCACAACTCCTGACACTTAATCCTAGTAAAAATTCCCTGTTTTAGGTCAGTTAGGATCGATCACCACTTTATTTTAAGAATGTGAAATGTCAGAATAATAGTAGAGAGAATGAATTATTTCAGCTTTTATTTCTTTCATCACATTCCCAGTGGGTCAGAAGTTTACATACACTCAATTAGTATTTGGTAGCATTGCCTTTAGATTGTCTAACTAAGGTCAAACGTTTTGGGTAACCTTCCACAAGCTTCCCACAATAAGTTGGATGAAATTTGGCCCATTCCTCCTGACAGAGCTGGTGTAACTGAGTCAGGTTTGTAGGCCTCCTTGCTTGCGCACGCTTTTTCAGTTCTGCCCACAAATTTTCTATAGGATTGAGGTCAGAGCTTTATGATGGCCACTCCAATACCTTGACTTTGTGGTCCTTAAGCCATTTTGAGACAACTTTGGAAGTATGCTTGGTGTCATTGTCCATTTGGAAGACCCAGCTTGCGACCAAGCTTTAACTTCCTGATTGATGTCTTGAGATGTTGCTTCAATATATCCACATAATTTTCCTACTTCATGATGCCATCTATTTTGTGAAGTGCACCAGTCCCTCCTGCAGCAAAGCACATGCACATCATGATGCTGTCACCCCCGTAATTCACGGTTGGGATGGTGTTCTTCGGCTTGCAAGCCTCCCCCTTTTTCCTCCAAACATAACAATGGTCATGACGGCCAAACAATTCTATTTTTGTTTCATCAGACCAGAAGACATACTCCGAAAAGAACGACCTTTGTCATCATGTGCAGTTACAAACCATAGTCTGGCTTTTTATGGCGGTTTTGGAGCAGTGGCTTCTTCCTTGCTGAGCGGCCTTTCAGGTTATGTCGAAATAGGACTTGTTTTACTGTGGATATAGATACTTTGGTTCCTGTTTCCTCCAGCATCTTCACAAGGTCCTATGCTGTTGTTCTGGGATTGATTTGAACTTTTCACACCAAAGTACGTGCATCTCTAGGAGACCGAACGCGTCTCCTTCCTGAGCGGTATGATGTCTGCGTGGTCCCATGGTGTTTATACTTGAGAAATATTGTTTGTAAAGATGAAAGTGGGACCTCCAGGCCTTTGGAAATTGCTCCCAAGGATGAACCACACTTGTGGAGGTCTACAATTCTTTTCTGAGGTCTTGGCTGATTTCTTTTGAATTTCCCATGATGTCAAGTGAAGAGGCACTGAGTTTGAAGGTAGGCCTTGAAATACATCCACAGGTACACCTCCAATTGACTCAAATGATGTCAGTTAGCCTATCAGAAGCTTCTAAAGCCATGACATCATTTTCTGTAATTTTCCAAGCTGTTTAAATGCACAGTCAACTTAGTGTATGTAAACTTCTGACCCACTGGAATTGTGATACAGTGAATTATAAGTGAAATAATCTGTCTGTAAACAATTGTTGGAAAAATGACTTGTGTCATGCACAAAGTAGATATCCTAACCGACTTGCCAAAACTATAGTTTGTTAACAAGACATTTGTGGAGTGGTTGAAAAATGAGTTTTAATGACTCCAAACTAAGTGTATGACCACCCTCATCACACACACACATACATACAATCGTTCCTCTCTCCCTTTCATCTCCTGTGTGTGTGTGTGTGTGTGTGTGTGTGTGTGTGTGTGTGTGTGTGTGTGTGTGTGTGTGTGTGTGTGTGTGTGTGTGTGTGATGAGGGTGGTCATTAAAGCAGGTAATTGTCTCACTGTCGCTGTTATTGGATCTGGGGGCAGCAGGGAGATGGGCAGAGGAACTGATGTAAAGCTGCTGAGCGGTGAAATAGGGAACAGGGCTGAACACACACAGACACACAGACACACACATGCGCACACACGCACGCACGCACGCGCGCGCGCGCACACACACACACACACACGCACACGCACACACACACACACAGGGATGATGATGGTATCAGCATCAAAGGAGAGTGAAGCATTGTGCTGTGTGACCCTGATCTATGGCAGCGGTCCCACCTGTTATCCTATCTCCCTCTGGGGCCTCTCAGACAGACAGCCACATACAGGTAGATACACTCATACACACACACACAGACACACACACTCGCGCACAAACACACACACTCACACACACTCGCGTACAGACACACACACACATATTCGCGCACAGACACACACATGCGCATGCGTGAAAGAAAGAGGGCCGGGCAGAGTCCAAAGGAGATGATGTCCAGGGTTTACAACTGGTTTGGAGAGGCAGGCAGGATGTTGAATTAGCCCCATCCGCCACACACGCTGTCAACCATCAGTAACTGGAGGACAGGAGACCAGGACAGAGGATGAGGCTACTACAGACTATTCAAATGCAACATCCTGCCTCCCTCTCCAAGCCAGTGGGAAACCCTGGACATGATCTGGACCCCAACCAGTCCTCTTTCTTATCCCTACATCCATACACTCTCTCTCTGTCTCCTCTCCACTCCCTTCTGCCTGCCAGTTCTATCATTAGGATGGTGTCACATGACGTTAGCTACCCCCCCCTTTACTCCATGTTTTATTTCAGTCCTTTAGCAGACAACCACTTACAGTAAGTGCATTCAAGTAAATAAGCTGAAATAAGTAACTCAAGCTTAATAAGTAAAAACCGACTTTATTCTTGAAGATGACAATATAATATAAAATAAGTGCCAGATTGAACCATCAGTCATGTCTTAAGCAGGAGGCCTGAGACACTGAGAGCAGAGGGCTAATCAGTCATTCTCCGTAGAACACACATTTCTACATTGACCCAGTCTAGAACACACACTTCTATAATGACCAAACAAACATTTGTAGAATGACTCAGGGAAAATGAAATCAAAGGAAAGCCAGAGCTGATTGAGAGAGAACGAGGCAGAGACAAACAAAAACAAACAAATCAGCAGAAGATGTTTGGTTAGGTTGGTTTTGCATGATGGCATATTTGCATAATGGTTTTGCATGCTGCCGAATCTGAGGTTTTATGACGATGATTATGATTGTTTTAGGGATGGGGAATCCTACATATGGGATGGCGCTCCTAGTAGAGTTTGAAATGGGGTTATTTTGTCAGCAGGGTGCTATGTAGTAATGAGGCTCAGAGTCCATCACTACCCTATCACTGGGAACAGTCATCTTAGCATACACACACAAACGGTACAGCAGTATGTGACCTGTGGGAGTTGGTTCTGCTTGTATAACGCTTTTCATTTAGGAATGGACCTTAGAAAGGTGTCACAATCTACCTTTCAGTCTAGTGGTCCTCCCAGGAGCATAGTGCAGGATGTTATTAGTTCAGTATAGTGGTCCTCCCAGGAGCATAGAGCAGGGTGTGATTAGTTCAGTATAGTGGTCCTCCCAGGAGCATAGAGCAGGGTGTTATTAGTTCAGTCTAGTGGTCCTCCCAGGAGCATAGAGCAGGGTGTTATTAGTTCAGTCTAGTGGTCCTCCCAGGAGCATAGAGCAGGGTGTTATTAGTTCAGTCTAGTGGTCCTCCCAGGAGCATAGAGCAGGGTGTTATTAGTTCAGTCTAGTGGTCCTCCCAGGAGCATAGAGCAGGGTGTTATTAGTTCAGTCTAGTGGATCAACCAGGAGCATAGAGCAGGATGTTATTAGTTCAGTCTAGTGGATCAACCAGGAGCATAGAGCAGGATGTTATTAGTTCAGTCTAGTGGATCAACCAGGAGCATAGAGCAGGGTGTTATTAGTTCAGTCTAGTGGTCCTCCCAGGAGCATAGAGCAGGGTGTTATTAGTTCAGTCTAGTGGATCAACCAGGAGCATAGAGCAGGGTGTTATTAGTTCAGTCTAGTGGTCCTCCCAGGAGCATAGAGCAGGGTGTTTTTAGTTCAGTCTAGTGGTCCTCCCAGGAGCATAGAGCAGGATGTTATTAGTTCAGTCTAGTGGTCCTCCCAGGAGCATAGGGCAGGGTGTTATTAGTTCAGTCTAGTGGATCAACCAGGAGCATAGAGCAGGGTGTGATTAGTTCAGTCTAGTGGTCCTCCCAGGAGCATAGAGCAGGATGTTATTAGTTCAGTCTAGTGGATCAACCAGGAGCATAGAGCAGGGTGTTATTAGTTCAGTCTAGTGGTCCTCCCAGGAGCATAGAGCAGGGTGTTATTAGTTCAGTCTAGTGGTCCTCCCAGGAGCATAGAGCAGGGTGTTATTAGTTCAGTCTAGTGGTCCTCCCAGGAGCATAGAGCAGGGTGTTATTAGTTCAGTCTAGTGGTCCTCCCAGGAGCATAGAGCAGGATGTTATTAGTTCAGGCAATAGATGGGACAGTAGTCTGTACTGAGACATACACTATAACACACTATTAGTCTGCTCTAAAATAGAACATACACACTCTAACACACATTGTAGACTTGTGAGAGTAAAACCCTTAGTTCAGAGGTAGAGACATAGTTAATCACATCTAAACGCACGCACGCACACGCACACACACACACACACACACACACACACACACATACACACACACACACACACACACACACACACACTCACACTCACACTCACACTCACACTCAACCAAAGCCCAGTTTTCTACAAGCCTGGTATTCTCTCCACAGTGGATATATTAAAGCCCTGTGGCACACTTCTGTCAGTATTGACTCTGCTGCTGCTGGAAAAGTTATTTCCTAGTTTGCCAGACCAAAGGGGAGCGTAATTACTGTGTGTGTGTGTGTGTGTGTGTGTGTGTGTGTGTGTGTGTGTGTGTGTGTGTGTGTGTGTGTGTGTGTGTGTGTGTGTGTGTGTGAGCAGAGCAGAATAAACAGTTATTTTAGTCTAAATCCTCAGGGAATTGTTTTCCTTTCACAAACCACCACATGGATTTCAGAGGACAGGGCCAAAGCCAGGATTCCCTTTCTCCACATAACTAAGAGATGGAGTATATTTGCTGGCTGTCTTAATGTATGCAAAGCCCTAAATGAGAGAAAGAGAGAAGTTATCCTGCTGTGAGAGAAGTCAGTTTGATCAGAGTTGTGCTGCTGAGAACAGGCAAAAGCAGGTGTGACTGTCTTTGTGGACGTGTGCCTTCCACAGATATTGGGATAGGTTAAAGGTTAAAGGGACATTTATATGCCTAATATCTGTTTACCACCAATAACATTGAGAGGATTTCAGTGAAATGATTTCACAGACTAAAAACATAGTATTTGTTAGGGTAGGATCAATAGGGACACAAGAAAGTAGTTGCAAGCAGTGTGGGTTTTAACTTGGTGTTACATTGATAGAACATCACAGTCAAAGGAAGGGAAAGGGGGAGAGAGAGAGAGGGGGGGGACAGAGCGAAAGAGAGAGGGGAGAGAGAGAGAGAGAGAGAAATAGAGGCAGAGGCAAAGAGAGACAGATAGGAAAAGGGAGAGAGAGAGAGAAATGGTATCTCCTCAGAACAGTAGCTTTAGTACAAAGTTTTAAATCTTGTTTCTGCCCAGTCGCACCCATGTGATGCACCCATCACATCATACAACCCATTCTGCTGTTGGATGAAAGCCAGTCAATTAGTCCCTATTAGCAGAGCTGAGAGCCTGAGAGACAAGACAGGCTATGATCAAACCCACAGACAAACACACAGTGACACAAACACACATCTAATGTTACTACCTTTCATCTACTGACTGTCTGCTCTGCCCGCTCAGAGGCGCAACCAGCCGCCTTTGAACCTGGGGTGCTGGAAAAGGTGTGTGTGTGTGTGTGTGTGTGTGTGTGTGTGTGTGTGTGTGTGTGTGTGTGTCTCCTCTCTATGGCTCTGTATACTAGCCACTCAGTTTTGATCCTATCTGATCCCACAGTGTGAGTGTGAACGGAGCAGTACAATATGAGCTGTAGCATATTGTCCATATCATTGACTGTGAACATGACCCAGACCAGCTGATGGTAAAGCCTCTGGTATATTACTATGAGACACTGTAGCAGGACTGTTCAATGGTGGATTACCCTTGTAACACCAGTGTTCTCTCTCTCTCACACACACACCACATACACAAACACACACACACACACACACAGAGAGTTATGATTAGCCCTGTCGATCAAACCCCTGTGGTTTTCATGTCTTTTCCGCTCTGAGTTAACCCTGCATGGTGCATCTAATAACACTCACACACACACACACACACACACACACACACACACACACACACACACACACACACACACACACACACACACACACTGTTTAATAACAATGTGGTGCATGCTGTGAAAGGCAGAGTAGAAAATAACATATAACTGATTGCTCTATAACCTGTCAATCAGGATCAGCTCATTTCCTGTGTCCAGCAAACCCCACTGTGTGTATGTGTGTGTGTGTGTGTGTGTGTGTGTTTGTGTGCGTGCGTGCGTGTGTGGCTTCGGTGGAGAGCAGAGAGCAGAGAACAGAGGGGGTCTGTTTAGGAGGGAGCAGGGGTATACTTGACCCCACCTGTGTCCCTGCCACCACAGGACGGCCATTCTAGACAATAGGGCCTGTCTAAACCAACATGACTGGCCTTTCTATTACACCACACACACCTCCCCCTCCCTCTCGCCACAGAGAATCAGCACGCGTCCCAAATGCCACCCTATTCCCTATGGGCCCTGGTCAAAGGTAGTGTACTATATAAGGAATAGGGTGGCATTTGGGACAAACCCTGTCTCCGTGGACTAGTTTCAAATGGCACTCTATTACCCATCTGGGGCTCATTCTGCTGACACACAACAGCACATATTGTAAAACTGCAGCTAGATTTATGTTGTAACTCTTCGTTAAGGATGACCATGAGAATGAAGTGATTATTAAATGAAATGTTAACATGAGTAAACCGTAGGAAAATGCATGGCATACAACGCTATCAGTAGTTGTGCCATCCCATGTTACGGTTATTTTGCTCACTACATGTGTGTTTTGTGTGCAAAAAATGCATTACAACCCTCCAAAAAAACACCTCATATTTTGTGACAACGAGTCCTCTCCTTCAGTGTCGAACTAAGCATGTAATTGTCATTGACCAACGAGTAATTTGATACTGAACAACCCAGGCAATATCATGTACCTATCTATATCAGTAGCCTCGTCAAACTGCGCGCTCAGTAGCCTCGTCAAACTGCGCGCTCAGTAGCCTCGTCAAACTGCGCGTTCAGTAGCCTCTTCAAACTGCGCGTTCTGTAGCCTCTTCCAACTGCGCGTTCTGTAGCCTCGTCAAACTGCGCGCTCAGTAGCCTCGTCAAACTGCGCGCTCAGTAGCCTCGTCAAACTGCGCGTTCAGTAGCCTCGTCAAACTGCGCGTTCTGTAGCCTCGTCAAACTGCGCGTTCTGTAGCCTCGTCAAACTGCGCGCTCAGTAACCTCTTCAAACTGCGCGCTCAGTAACCTCTTCAAACTGCGCACTCTGTGGCCTCGTCAAACTGCGCACTCTGTGGCCTCGTCAAACTGCAAGCTCAGTAGCCTCTTCAAACTGCACGCTCAGTTACCTCGTCAAACTGCTCGCTCAGTTGCCTCGTCAAACTTCAAACTTGGCTGCGGGTCACGTTCAGCATTCAGATGTTTGTAAAATGGCTTGCACAGTATTAGGCTTTATTAGCTGAATGACAACCAATGTAATTTGGTCAGTTTTTTTTAAATCAAATGTGCTGTTGAAAATTCTGTTTTAGCGGAAAGAAGCCTGAGACAATACTGTCATTTGGCTACATAACATACCCGCTGATCAGGCCTTAAGGTACATTAGATTATATTTCAATTGTTCAGGTTCATCATAAGCAATAGTTTAGGTAGTTTTGCTTTAAACAATCAGTGTATATGGTCATTTTTAGATATAACTGATGAAAACACTGTTTTGCAATGAAGGTTTACAGTAGCCTCAACAGCACTCTCTGGGGTAGCACCATGGTGTAGCTGGAGGACAGCCGTTTTCCGTCCTGCTGTCACGTTCTGACCCTAGTTATTGTGTCAATTGTTTGTTTTAGTTGGTCAGGACGTGAGTTGGGTGGGCATTCTATGTTTTGTGTGTCTAGGTTGTTTTTCTGTGTTCGGCCTAGTATGGTTCTCAATCAGAGGCAGGTGTCGTTAGTTGTTTCTGATTGAGAATCATACTTAGGTAGCCTGGGTTTCACTGTTTGTTTGTGGGTGATTGTTTATGTGTCTGTGTTTTACGCCACACGGTACTGTTTTCGGTTTTGGTTATTCACGTTACGTTTATTGTTTTTGTATGGAGTGTTTAGTTTATGTGTTTAAATAAATACCATGGACACTTACCACGCCGCATATTGGTCCCCCGATCCTTCTCGCCTCTCCTCTTCAGACGAAGAGGAGGAAAACCATTACAGAATCACCCACCAAGGACCAAGCGGTGTGGTAATGAGCAGCAGCAACAGCGGCCGAAGACACAAGACTCCTGGACGTGGGAGGAAATCCTCGACGGGAGAGGACCCTGGGCAAAGCCAGGGGAGTGTCGCCATCCCAAGGTGCAGCAGGAGAAGCAGCAGCAGCAGGAGCAGCAGCATCAAAAGCAGCAGCAGGAGAAGCAACAGAAGCAGCAGAGGAAGCGGCAGCAGCAGCAACAACAGCAGCAGAAGAAGCAGCAGCAGCAGGAGAAGCAACAGAAGCAGCAGAGGAAGCGGCAGCAGCAACAACAGCAGCAGCAGAAGAAGCAGCAGCAGGAGAAGCAACAGAAGCAGCAGAGGAAGCGGCAGCAACAGCAGCAGCAGAAGAAGCAGCAGCAGCATTATCTGGACTATACAACTTGGGAAGAGATAGACAGGTGGGCGGTCGACCCATGGAGAGTGCTGGAGCCCGCCTGGGATTTGCTGGAGACACTCGAGGAGGTGTTAATAGAATTGGAGGAGAGTGAAGAGAGAGAGCTGTTGATTTGGCGTAGTATGCAAGGCATTCGCCCTGAGGTGCGTGTCCCCAGCCCGGTACCACCAGTGCCGGCACCCCGCACCAGGCTGTCTCTCCGTCTCATCAATACAGGTGCTCCCGCCTGTACGGCGCTACCAGAGTTTCCGCCCCTCAGTCCAGAGGCGCCAGAGCCCCTCAGTCCAGAGGCGCCAGAGCTCCTCAGTCCAGAGCCTTCCTCCTATCCAGCGCTGCCGGAGTCTCCAGTCTGCCCAGCGCCGCCTGAGCCGCCCGTCTGCCCTGAGCCGCCCGTCTGCCCAGCGCCGGCTGAGCCGCCCGTCTGTCCAGCGCCGCCTGAGCCGCCCGTCTGCCCAGCGCCGCCTGAGCCGCCCGTCTGCCCAGCGCCGCCTGAGCCGCCCGTCTGCCCAGCGCCGCCTGAGCCGCACGTCTGCCCAGCGCCGCCTGAGCCGCCCGTCTTCCCAGCGCAGCCTGAGCCGCCCATCTGCCCAGCGTCATCTGAGCCGCCCACCAGTCAGGAGCTGCCAGAGCCGCCCGCCAGTCAGGAGCTGCCAGAGCCGCCCGCCAGTCAGGAGCTGCCAGAGCCGCCCGCCAGTCAGGAGCTGCCAGAGCCGCCCGCCAGTCAGGAGCTGCCAGAGCCGCCCGCCAGCCAGGAGCTGCCAGAGCCGTCAGTCAGCCAGGAGCTGCCAGCGCCATCAGCCAGCCAGGAGCTGCCAGAG
>NC_048570.1:80732067-80744567 GCF_013265735.2 Oncorhynchus mykiss | reverse complement strand
CCTACCAGAGAATCTCTTAAAAGAGGGAGAGAGAGAGAGAGAGAAAGGTAGAGAGGGAGAGAAAGAGAGCGAGGGAGGGAGGTTAAGGTTCGGAATTAGAGATTCAAGAGAGACTGAGAGAGAGTGAGAGAGAGAGAGAAAGAGAGACTGAGAGAGAGTGAGAGAGATGGAGAGAGAGCGAGAGAGAGGGAGAGAGAGGGAGAGAGAGCGAGAGAGAGGAAGAGTGATATTGGTTTAGATCATTTGGCCAAATTAAAACACTATGTTTGTGGATGTGTGTAATCGGTGCTAAAAGCTGGGATAATTGCACCACTTTGCAGATATGTGCTCATTTCATTACCTTATTATTATCATTGTCACTGAACACTCAGTGGCTTCATAAAATGATTACAACCCATTAGAAACAATATTGTCGTGAACCCAGTCAGTGTGCCACGACTTGTTAATATCAATGTGTTTATTTTGTGGCTGACTGATTTCTGATTGGTCGCTGTGTGACAGGTACTAATTCACAGCCCTGCCACTTTGTCCCGATTTATGAAGCGTGATGCAGACAACTGATCACTGGTTGGTTCTCTTTGGGGACTAGTGATGTCGTAGAAGAGATAGGAGAACACTCATTATGAAAGTGAAATGGAAATATACTTAACAGACAAAGAAAGATGACCAGATGTCGACCAATGGTGGAATGTACATTAAGGATGATAAAATAACATGTTTTGATATTTGATCGTGGATGACACCGACCAATGTCGCCATATTGTTTAGATTACCAACATAACTGTACATATACATGTGTGTTTAGGTCCTTTAACTGGTGTGAGTAATAAAATGTATTGTAACATAATGTACGTGTTGTTCTCCCATTCCAATATAGAAATATGAATGTTATGGACCAACTACTGAGTAATATACAACCTCCTTCAGCAGGCAGCTTTCCTAAAGACAGATGGGCTGAAGTAGTTCCTTAATGACAGTATTATACAAGCCTGATATATTAGAACTAAACTATCTATGGAGGACAGGCTGAGAGAGATGATAGTGAGTATGGAGGAGGAAGAGAGGGCTGAGAACTGATCCTCTCCTCCTGATCCTCCATCCCCTCCTCTCTTCCTCCCCTCTTCTCGCCACTCTTCCTCTCATCTCTTCTCACCTCCTTTCTTTCCTCCCTTCTCTACTCCCCTCTTTCCTCCCTCCTCTCCTCTTTCCTTCCCCTCCCTTCCTCTCCTCTCCTCCTTCGATCTGTCTGTCCCTCCCTACTATTCATCATGATGATCCATGGCTGTTCATTCAGATCTGACGGGCTGGTTCAGATGCATACGAGGGTGTGGGTCATTAGGAAAGCTTTCATAATTATTAACAGCTCTGGCGTTACAACAGTCACACTGAGAGAGAACCAGTGAGGCTGGAGGGCTAGAGCAGAGAATCCATCTTCTACAGACTAGTACACACACAGCAAACCACAGACACTATACAGATGCTCACCCACAGACAGACACACCAACAAAAACACACAAGAGTATAGACAAATAGAGACAAAAAAGGGAAGAGGAAGAGGAAAGGATGAAGGAGAGTTCTAGACTTCTCTACTGAGCATCCAGTTCACTATGCTTCACAAACACACAGTCATATGGACTAATATTGTGTTACTATCCCTAACATGACCAGTGCAGTTTTCTTCTAGGAAACAGCTACACTGTCAAATAAATAACTAGTTCTAAAAATGAGACTACTATTTGCATCCGCTTTTTGAGTATTTCCAACATGAGGTATTATTATGTATAATATACTTTAAATGTTGGTGTTTCACAAACACTAATATATTAGTGTCAACCGCATATCACCCTGCATCCCACTGCTGGCTTACTCCTGAAGCTAAACAGGGTTGGTCCTGGTCAGTCCCTGGATGGGAGACAGATGCTGCTGGAAGTGGTGTTGGAGGGGCAGTAGGAGGCACCTTTTCCTCTGGTCTAAAAAAAATATATCCCAGGGCAGTGATTAGGGACCTTGCCCTGTGTAGGGTGCTGTCTTTTGGATTGGATGTTAAATGGGTGTCCTGACTCTTTGTGGTCACTAAAAGATCCCAAGGCACTTATCGTTAGAGTAGGGGTGTTAACCCCGGTGTCCTGGCTAAATTCCCAATCTGTCCTTCATACCATCATCGCCACCTAATCATCTCCAGTTTACAATTGGCTCATTCATCTCCACTCCTCCCCCTGTAACTATTCCCCAGGTCGTTGCTGTAAATGAGAATGTGTTCCAAGTCAACTTACCTGGTAAAATAATGGTTAAATAAAATTGAGTCCAGCACCTAAAGAATTGCTTATATCCAACTAAATTTGATCAATTCTAAAACCATTATGCTTAAATGTTTGACTACATGCTTTCAGTGATCATGTCTTATTATTTAACATTGGTATATGTTTTGGAATATTAGTAATTTTAACCCACTTTCACAGGCAATGTTAGGGTGGCAGGTAGCCTAGTAGAGCGTTGGGCTCCGGAAGGCTGCTAGATCAAATCCCCGAGCCCAGGCTCTGTCGTAACTGGCCGCGACGGGGAGGTCCGTGTGGAGACGCACAATTGGCCTAGCGTCGTCCGGGTTACAGAGGGTTTGGCTGGTAGGGAAATCCATGTCTCATCGCCTACTAGCGACTCCTGTGGCAGGCCGGGCGCAGTGCGCGCTAACCAAAGTTGCCAGGTGCACAGTGTTTTCTCCGACACATTGGTGCAGCTGGCTTCCGGGTTGGATGGCGCTGTGTTAAGAAGCAGTGCGGCTTGGTTGGGTTGTGTATCGGAGGACGCATGACTTTCAACCTTCGTCTCTCCCGAGCCCGTACGGGAGTTGTAGCGATGAGACAAGATAGTAGCTACTAAAAACAATTGGATACCACGAAATTGGGAAGAAAAAGGGGTAAAATTCAACAAAAAATTAAATAAAATAATAATAATAATAATGAAGTAAGCTATTCAAATATTGAAGTAAACAGAAAATCATAGATTTTGGGGGGTAATATTTACAGTGTAAATTCTTGCAATTCTACACATTTTGCCATTTGGCAGAGAGAAACATTTTCCGTTTAAACGCTAATTTCCTGTCATTCTAAAAATGTTACCATGGATAATGATGTGTTCATATGCTATCCTCCCAGGGGCTGTGGGGGAGTGTCCTACGCCACTGAACATGACAACATACAAACATGCGCAAACAAATGATATCATGTCCACTGATAATATGGGTTTGTGTGTTTGAAAACAGTGACTTGGGCTGGGCTGTTTACCTAGGGAGTCAGCTTTCTCTCTCTCTCTCTCTCTCTCTCTCTCTCTCTCTCTCTCTCTCTCTCTCTCTCTCTCTCTCTCTCTCTCTCTCTCTCTCTCTCTCTCTCTCTCTCTCTCTCTCTCTCTCTCTCTCTCTCTCTCTCTCTCTCTCTCTCTCTCTCTCTCTCTCTCTCTCTCTCTCTCTCTCTCTCTCTCTCTCTCTCTCTCTCTCTCTCTCTCTCTCTCTCTCTGTGTGTGTGTTATCTGGACAATTAGCCTCTCCCACTGGCATACACAGCTACAGCACACACTGATAACACTGTCAGAGGGCCTACAAACACACACACACACACACACACACACACACACACACACACACACACACACACACACACACACACACACACACACACACTAGAACACACAGACATGCACGCATAAACTCACACTAGAACACAAAGACACACATGGCGTACACACACACTGCCAGGGTGTTGCCAGAGGTGTCACCTCAGTGTACCTGTTGAACACTGATTCCCATTTTGGAAAGAGGTACACACACAGTGCATCTGCTAGCTGTAATGAATAGTGCTGTCTGAAAGGTCAGACCCAGAGGACACATACAGCACTTAACCTTTCTACAGCATCATAATACTTTCATTACACACACACACACACACACAATCACACACACACACACACACACACACACATACAAAATAAAACACAATCACACACAGCCGGAGTGTAAGAGACAGGGACATGTCATATGTTGTTAATTACAGCGATGTGGAGGTGGACAGAAACACATCCAAAACATAAAACACATCTGGTGATACTTTCTACTATTCCTAGTCTGCCTGAGAACAAACTATCACTAATTGGCTTGTAGGAATTTACAAGAGAGTTTAGGATTGAGTAGGAGAGAGAGAGAGAGAGAGAGGGATAGAGCGAGAGAGAGGACTGAGAGAGAGAGAGAGAGAGACCGAGGGACTGGATACTGGTGAGGGGAGCTGGGATGAGGATACCTTAGTCATCGTCCCATGAGGCCTTCTCACAGAGAGCTACTGTGCTAAATTGCAATTATGTTTCTGTACATGCTGTAACAGAACAAGACATAGGGGAGGAGGGGGAGAGAGGGGGATGACTCACGGGGGTGATGGGGTAAGAAGACAACGGGGAGAAGATGGGGAGACGGGGAGGAGAGAGGTGGGATGTATTCTCCAATCTGCAGAATGAATCAGTGTTTACTAATGAGAAAGGGGATGTGTCCCTACAGCCCATGGATTATTGAGATTAGCAGAAAGCCCTCCTCCATCTCTCCACCCAGACAGGAGCAGCGGCTGTCTTTACATCCCATCCTTACGGAGAACACTGGAATGAATCAGCTCATCACAGTCGTTACAGAGGTGGAGAAGAGAAGCCCTCTTTCTGAGAGGGGGATGATGAGAGGGAGAGACAGAGGTGAAGAGAGAGAAAGAGGCAGAGATAAAGAGGAAGAGAGGAAAAGAGGCATTGAGAGAGAGGGATATCCTAACATGGTAAATATCTGTGATGTCTCTGATGTGAACCAGCTGGTACGTCCCTGAAGATCACCTTCAGGACTGTTGTTTTTCTTCCCTCCTTGAAGATAACCATCTCTAACCGTTTACACACATTATACAAATTACTACTACTTCATGTCCAATGCAAATGATGCCTAATTGGTTCCAGCAATTAAAACAGTTCTTAATGGTAGCTAATCTGAGAGAATTAAAGATGCCAAACATGGCCCTTTCCTGCAACCAAATTACCAAATCGCCCTCTAGTGGCCTCATGGGTGGAATGCTATAAAAAAAAATCATAGTTTCATAATGTTTCTATGTCAAACGGCTTTGTTACCCGTTTTAGGACGCTAGGCGTATGTCGCACACCTCCCTCCATTCAGTCAGACAACCATACCTCCCTACATTCAGTCAGACAACCATACCTCCCTCCATTCAGTCAGACAACCATACCTCCCTCCATTCAGACAGACAACCATACCTCCCTCCATTCAGTCAGACAAGCATAACTCCCTCCATTCAGACAGACAACCATACCTCCCTCCATTCAGACAGACAACCATACCTCCCTCCATTGTCAGACAACCATACCTCCCTCCATTCAGACAGACAACCATACCTCCCTCCATCCAGACAGACAACCATACCTCCCTCCATTCAGACAGACAACCATACCTCCCTCCATTCAGTCAGATAACCATACCTCCCTCCATTCAGTCAGACAACCATACCTCCCTCCATTCAGTCAGACAACCATACCTCCCTTCATTCAGTCAGACAACCCTACCTCCCTCCATTCAGTCAGACAACCATACCTCCCTTCATTCAGTCAGACAACCATACCTCCCTCCATTCAGTCAGACAACCATACCTCCCTCCATTCAGTCAGACAACCATACCTCCCTCCATTCAGACAGACAACCCTACCTCCCTCCATTCAGACAGACAACCATACCTCCCTCCATTGTTAGACAACCATACCTCCCTACATTGTCAGACAACCATACCTCCCTCCATTCAGTCAGATAACCATACCTCCCTCCATTGTTAGACAACCATACCTACCTCCATTCAGTCAGATAACCATACCTCCCTCCATTGTTAGACAACCATACCTACCTCCATTCAGTCAGACAACCATACCTCCCTCCATTCAGTCAGACAACCATACCTCCCTCCATTCAGACAGACAACCCTACCTCCCTCCATTCAGACAGACAACCATACCTCCCTCCATTGTTAGACAACCATACCTCCCTCCATTCAGTCAGACAACCATACTTCCATCCATTCAGTCAGACAACCATACCTCCCTCCATTCAGTCAGACAACCATACCTCCCTCCATTCAGTCAGACAACCATACCTCCCTCCATTCAGACAGACAACCCTACCTCCCTCCATTCAGACAGACAACCATACCTCCCTCCATTGTTAGACAACCATACCTCCCTCCATCCAGACAGACAACCATACCTCCCTCCATTGTTAGACAACCATACCTCCCTACATTGTCAGACAACCATACCTCCCTCCATTCAGTCAGATAACCATACCTCCCTCCATTGTTAGACAACCATACCTACCTCCATTCAGTCAGATAACCATACCTCCCTCCATTGTTAGACAACCATACCTACCTCCATTCAGTCAGACAACCATACCTCCCTCCATTCAGTCAGACAACCATACCTCCCTCCATTCAGACAGACAACCCTACCTCCCTCCATTCAGACAGACAACCATACCTCCCTCCATTGTTAGACAACCATACCTCCCTCCATTCAGTCAGACAACCATACTTCCATCCATTCAGTCAGACAACCATACCTCCCTCCATTCAGTCAGACAACCATACCTCCCTCCATTCAGACAGACAACCATACCTCCCTACATTCAGTCAGACAACCATACCTCCCTCCATTCAGTCAGACAACCATACCTCCCTACATTCAGTCAGACAACCATGCCTCCCTCCATTCAGTCAGACAACCATACCTCCCTCCATTCAGACAGACAACCATACCTCCATCCATTCAGTCAGACAACCATACCTCCCTATATTCAGTCAGACATCCATACCTCCTTCCATTCAGACAGACAACCATACCTCCCTCCATTCAGACAGACAACCATACCTCCATCCATTCAGACAGACAACCATACCTCCCTACATTCAGACAGACAACCATACCTCCCTCCATTCAGTCAGACAACCATACCTCCCTACATTCAGTCAGACAACCATACCTCCCTCCATTCAGTCAGACAACCATACCTTCCTATATTCAGTCAGACAACCATACCTCCCTCCATTGTTAGACTACCATAAGCCCATAACCAGGTGTATACTTTTGTTTCAAAGTAGATTTGTTGAAGACTACCAAGAAACACTCTGTGTGACCCTGATTCGCAGTAAAAGGTTAAATTACAATTATGTTTCTGTACATCAGTGGTCACCAACCGGTCGATTGTGATTGGTGCATGAGGCAGACATAATGCAGGGCGACTTAAGTTTCGCCATCAGCTGGAAGATTGTGTCCCCTTTCCTCAGCGGATGCAGACCGTCAGTTCAGTAAAAAGAAGCTCATTATTATTCCCACTCAGCTGTGCCTCACATGTAATACAACAAATGATCTATTACAAGTGTGCTCATATTCCATTTAAAAATGTAAATCATTTATAAATGATCTGAGAAGAAGAACATTGGCAGGGCAATTCAAGCGTAGCCAACATGCAGTGATAAGGTATTGGGCCTATAGACTACTGCACAAACCTCATTGCTACATAACTGTAATTGGTTAATGTTGCATAGGTTTACGGTTTTTAAAACATGTAAAGAAGAATCTGAGCTGTAGATCTCGGCTTGCATTTTGACTCACAAAATGATCTTGAACTAAGTGAAGGTTGGTGACTACTGGTGTACATGCTGTAACAGAGCGGGACACTGGGGAGGAGGGAGGAGAGAGGGGAAGACAAGGGGAGGAGAGAGGTGGGATGTATTCTCCAATCTGCAGCATGAATCAGTGTTCACTAATGAGAAAGGGGATGTGTGTAACGGCTCTCGTTGGTGGTAGGAAGAGTGGACCAAAGAGCAGCAAATCAAATCAAATCAAATCTTATTTGAGGGCCACCCACCATTGTTCCTGTTCCCAAGAAAGCTAAGGTAACTGAGCTAAACGACTACTGAGCTAGCACTCACTTCCATCATCATGAAGTGCTTTGAGAGACTAGTCAAGGACCATATCACCTCCACCCTACCTGACACCCTAGACCCACTCCAATTTGCTTACCGCCCAAATAGGTCCACAGACGATGCAATCTCAACCACACTGCACACTGCCCTAACCCATCTGGACAAGAGGAATACCTATGTGAGAATGCTGTTCATCGACTACAGCTCAGCATTTAACACCATAGTACCCTCCAAACTCGGGTCTCGACCCCGCCCTGTGCAACTGGGTACTGGACTTCCTGACGGGCCGCCCCCAGGTGGTGAGGGTAGGTAACAACATCTCCACCCCGCTGATCCTCAACACTGGGGCCCCACAAGGGTGCGTTCTGAGCCCTCTCCTGTACTCCCTGTTCACCCACGACTGCGTGGCCACGCACGCCTCCAACTCAATCATCAAGTTTGCGGACGACACAACAGTGGTAGGCTTGATTACCAACAACGACGAGACGGCCTACAGGGCGGAGGTGAGGGCCCTCGGAGTGTGGTGTCAGGAAAATAACCTCACACTCAACGTCAACAAAACAAAGGAGATGATTGTGGACTTCAGGAAACAGCAGAGGGAACACCCCCTATCCACATCGATGGAACAGCAGTGGAGAGGGTAGTAAGTTTTAAGTTCCTCTGCATACACATCACAGACAAACTGAATTGGTCCACTCACACAGCATGGAAAGTGTTTATGATTTTATTATCAGAAAACACTCCAAATAAAATAACAAAGCGAAAACGAAAGTGAACAGTTCTGTCAGATAACAGACACTAAACAGAAAACAAGACCCCACAAAACCCAAAAGGAAAATTACAACTTATATATGATCCCCAATCAGAGACAACAATAAACAGCTGCCTCTGGCAAAAAACAAAGAAATAGAAAACATAGTCACACCCTGACCTAACCAAACATAGAAAATAATAAGGGTCTCCCCCCCAAAGGTGCGGACTCTGGCCGCAAACCTGAACCTATAGGGGGAGTCCGGGTGGGCATCTACTCTCGTGGGGGCTCCAGTGCGGGACACAGACCCCGCTCCGCTTGGGGCTCCTCCCACTTCGGTGGCGCCTCCGGTGAAGGGATCGTCGCCGGGACCTCCGGACCGTAGATTGTCGCTGCATGCTCTTGACTGGGGACCGTCTCTGGAGGCTTCGTGCCATGGATCCTCACTGCAGGCTCTGGACAATGGATCATCACTGCAGGCTCCGTGCCATGGATCATCACTGGAGGCTTCGTGCCGTGGATCATCACTGGAGGCTTCAGGCCATGGATCATCACTGGAGGCTTCAGGCCATGGATCATCACTGGAGGCTTCGTACGTGGAGCCGGAACAGGTCTCACCGGACTGAGGAGACGTACTGGAAGCCTGGTACGTGGAGCTGCCACAAAGCGTCCTGGCTGGATACCCACTTTAGCTCGGTGAGTGTGGAGAGCTGCACAGGACGCACTGGGCTATGATGGTGCACTGGAGGCATAGTGCGTAGAGCTGGTGCAGGATATACTGGGCCCTGGATGCGCACTGGAGGTCTGGAGCGTAGAGCCGGCACAACACGTCCTGTCTGAATACCCCCTGTAGCCCGGCAAGTACGGGGAGCTGGAACAGGCCGCACTGGGTTGTGCTGGCGAACTGGGGATACTGTGCGTAGAGCTGTCGCAGGATATTCTGGGCCGTAGAGACGCACCGGAGACCAAGAGCGCTGAGCCGACTCAATCAGTCCGGGCTGAATGCCCACTCTAGCACGGCAACTGCAGGAAGCTGGAACAGAGCGCACCGGGCTGTGAATGAGCACTGGAGACACCGTGTGCATCACAGCACAACACGGTGCCAGACCGGTCACTCGCTCCCCACGGTAAATACGGGAAGTTGGCTCAGGTCTAAACCCTGACTCCGTCAATCTCCCCGTGCGCCCCCCCCCCCCCCCCCCCTCTCGGGCTTCCGTTGTTGTCTCAACTCCTCGTAGCGTCGCACTGTCGCTCTCGCTGCCTACCACTCGCTCCCTTGGACGGCGATACTCTCCAGCCCGTGTCCAGGGTCCTTCTCCATCCAGGATCTCCTCCCATGTCCACTCATCCTGGCCACACTGCTTGGTCCGTTTTTTGGTGGGATCTTCTGTAACGGCTCTCATTGGTGGTAGGAAGAATGGACCAATGAGCAGCATGGAAAGAGTTCATGATTTTATTATCAAAAAACACTCAAAACAAAATAACAAAGCGAAAACGAAAGTGAACAGTTCTGTCAGATAACAGACACTAAACAGAAACAAGACCCCACAAAACCCCATAGGAAAATGACAATTTATATATGATCCCCAATCAGAGACAACGATAAACAGCTTACTATGGTCAGGAACCACACTCTGCAAAAAACAAAGAAATAGAAAACATAGACTTTCCCACCCGAGTCACACCCGGACCTAACCAAACATAGAAAATAATAAGGGTCTCTAAGGTCAGAGCGTGACAACGTGTCCCTACAGCCTATGGATTATTGAGATTAGCAGAAAGCCCTCCTCCATCTCTCCACCCAGACAGGAGCAGCGGCTGTCTTTACATCCCATCCCTACGGAGAACACTGGAATGAATCAGCTCATCACAGTCGTTACAGAGGTGGAGAAGAGAAGCCCTCTTTCTGAGAGGGGGATGATGAGAGGGAGATACAGAGGTGAAGAGAGAGGGAGGGAGAGAGATAAAGAGAGGAAGAGGCAGAGGTGATGAGAGAGGGAGGGAGAGAGATAAAGAGAGGACGAGGCAGAGGTGATGAGAGAGGGAGGGAGAGAGATAAAGAGAGGAAGAGGCAGAGGTGATGAGAGAGGGAGGGAGAGAGATAAAGAGAGGAAGAGGCAGAGGTGATGAGAGAGGGAGGGAGAGAGATAAAGAGAGGAAGAGGCAGAGGTGATGAGAGAGGGAGGGAGAGAGATAAAGAGAGGAAGAGACAGAGGTGATGAGAGAGGGAGGGAGAGAGATAAAGAGAGGAATAGGCAGAGGTGATGAGAGAGGGAGGGAGAGAGATAAAGAGAGGAAGAGACAGAGGTGATGAGAGAGGGAGGGAGAGAGAAAAAGAGAGGAAGAGGCAGAGGTGATGAGAGAGGGAGGGAGAGAGATAAAGAGAGGAAGAGGCAGAGGTGATGAGAGAGAGAGGGAGAGAGATAAAGAGAGGAAGAGACAGAGGTGATGAGAGAGGGAGGGAGAGAGATAAAGAGAGGAAGAGACAGAGGTGATGAGAGAGGGAGGGAGAGAGATAAAGAGAGGAAGAGGCAGAGGTGATGAGAGAGGGAGGGAGAGAGATAAAGAGAGGAAGAGACAGAGGTGATGAGAGAGGGAGGGAGAGAGATAAAGAGAGGAAGAGGCAGAGGTGATGAGAGAGGGAGGGAGAGAGAGAGATAAAGAGAGGAAGAGACAGAGGTGATGAGAGAGGGAGGGAGAGAGATAAAGAGATGGAGGGAGAGAGAGAGAGATAAAGAGAGGGAGGAGAGAGATAAAGAGAGGGAGGGAGAGAGATAAAGAGAGGGAGGAGAGAGATAAAGAGAGGGAGGGAGAGAGATAAAGAGAGGGAGGATAGAGATAAAGAGAGGGGGGAGAGAGATAAAGAGAGGGAGGGAGAGATATAAAGAGAGGGAGGGAGAGAGATAAAGAGGAAGAGACAGAGGTGATGAGAGAGGGAGGGAGAGAGATAAAGAGAGGGGGGAGAGAGATAAAGAGAGGAAGAGAGAGAGATAAAGAGAGGGAGGGAGAGAGATAAAGAGAGGTAGGGACAGAGATAAAGAGAGGGAGGGAGAGAGAGAGATAAAGAGAGGGAGGGAGAGAGAGAGATAAAGAGAGGAAGAGACAGACGTGATGAGAGGAAGAGACAGAGGTGATGAGAGAGGGAGGGAGAGAGATAAAGAGAGGGAGGGAAGAGAGATAAAGAGAGGAAGAGGCATTGAAAGTGTGTAAAATGTACTGTTAATTTTTTCTTGTTTATTTCACTTTTGTTTATTGTCTATTTCACTTGCATTGACAATGTAAACATGTTTCCCATGCCAATAAAGTCATTTTAATCGAATTGAAATTGAGAGAGCGGGATATCCTAACATGGTAAATATCTGTGATGTCTTTGATGTGAACTAGCTAGAGTATGTCCTTGAAGATCACCTTCAGGACTGTTGTTCCTCTTCCCTCCTCAAAGATAACAATATCTAACCATTCACACACCTTATAAAGACTCCAGCAACTGTAACAGTTCTCAATGGTAGCTAATCTGAGTGAATTAAAGATGGCCAAACATGACTGTGATGCAACAGAACAACCTACTGTAGGCAATTACATCACTTAATCTGTCCAAACATAGCATGAGAGAGATGTAGAGATACACAGAGAGATAGAGAGAGGGGGTTGTAGAAAGAGAGAGGGGAGAGAAGAAAGAGGGAGGGGATAGAGAGCGAGAGAGAGAGAGAGAGAGAGAGAGAGAGAGAGAGAGGGAGAGACAGAGAGGGAGA
>NC_048570.1:80724567-80729567 GCF_013265735.2 Oncorhynchus mykiss | reverse complement strand
CAATAGTGATGTAGCTCTGGAGGATATGACTGTCTCTGTTTCAGTAGTGATGTAGCTCTGGAGGATATGACTGTCTCTGTTTCAGTAGTGATGTAGCTCTGGAGGATATGACTGCCTCTGTTTCAGTATAGTGATGTAGCTCTGGAGGATATGACTGTCTCTGTTTCAGTAGTGATGTAGCTCTGGAGGATATGACTGCCTCTGTTTCAGTATAGTGATGTAGCTCTGGAGGATATGACTGCCTATGTTTCAGTATAGTGATGTAGCTCTAGAGGATATGACTGTCTCTGTTTCAGTAGTGATGTAGCTCTGCAGGATATGACTGCCTCTGTTTCAATATAGTCATGTAGCTCTGGAGGATACGACTGTCTCTGTTTCAGTATAGTTATGTCGTTTTTGGAGGATATGACTGTGTGTGTTTTACAAGTTGAGTCATGGTGATGTTGCGACAGTGTTTGGGTTGGTGGGCTGCTCTGGAGGAGGTTTAATGAAGAAGTGGAATAACAGAAGATGCTGCTTCTGAGACCATGTTGGTAAAAGCCTTAATGCTCTATCTAAGCTAAGAGACCATGATTGGAAGCAGCAATCTAACATTGATTGATATGACGTTTACTGTAAGGGCTATCCATTCCAAAGTGACCCTTTCTAGCCCATATACACTACATATATACAAAGGTATGTGGACACCCCTTCAAATTAGGGGATTCGGCTAATTCAGCCACACCCATTGCTGACAGATGTATAAAATCGAGCATGTAGCCATGCAATCTCCATAGACAAACATTGGCAGTAGAATCACCTTACTGAAGAGCTCAGTGACTTTCAACATGGCACTGTCATACGATACCACCATTCCACAAAGTCAATTCGTCAAATTTCTTCCTTGCTAGAGCTGCCCCGGTCAACTGTAAGTGCTGTTATTGTGAAGTGGAAACATCTAGGAGCAACAACGGCTCAGCCGCGAAGTGGTAGTTCAGACAAGCTCACAGAACAGGACTGCCAAGTGCTGAGGCACGTAGAACGTAAAAATCGTCTGTCGTCGGTTGCAACACTCACTACCGAGTTTCAAACGGCCTCTGGAATCAATTTCAGCACAGGAACTGTTCGTCGGGAGCTTCATGAAATGGGTTTCCATGGCCAAGCAGCCAAACCCAGATTCGTTTGTTGGACTGCCAGATGGTAAAGCGTGATCACCTTGCTCAATGCCAAGCGTCTGCTGGAGGGGTCTAAAGGTCTCCGCCATTGGACTCTGGAGCAGTGGAAACGTGTTCTCTGAAGTGATGAATCACGCTTCACCATCTGGCAGTCCAACAAACAAATCTGGGTTTGGCGGATGCCAGGAGAACGCTACCTGCCCCAATGCATAGTGTCAACTGTACAGTTTGGTGGAGGAGGAATAATGGTCTGGGGCTGTTTTTCATGGTTCGGGCTAGGCCCCTTTCAGTGAAGGGAAATCTTAACGCTACAGAATGCAATGACACTCTAGACGATTCTGTGCTTCCAACTTTGTGACAACATTTTGTTTCAGCATGACAATACCCCCATGCACAAAGCAAGGTCCATTCAGAAATGGTTTGTCAAGATTGGTGTGGAAGACTGGCCTGCACAGAGCTCTAACCTCAAACCCATCGAACACATTTCGGATGAATTGTAAAGCCAACTGCATGCCAGGCCTAATCGTTCCAACATCAGTGTCCGACCTCACTAATGCTCTTGTGGCTGAAAGGAAGGAAGTCCCCACAGCAATGTATTCACACCCCTTGACTTTTTCCTCATTTTGTTGTGTTACAGCTTGAATTTAAAATGGAATAAATATAGATTTTGTTATCATTGGCCTACACATGACACCCCATAATGACAAAGTGGAATTATGTTTTTAGACATTTTTACAAATAAATAAAACATTTGAAATGCTGAAATGTCTTCAGTCAGTAAGTATTCAACCCCTTTGTTATGACTAAAAAATGAATAAGAATGACCTCACACAGAATCAATAAACATAATATGTTCCATGGACTCATGAATACACCCAGTCACTACAAAGATACAGGTGTCCTTCCTAACTCAGTTGCCAGAAGGAAAGGTAACTGCTCTGGGATTTCACCATGAGGCCAGTGGTGACATTAAAACAGTACAGAGTTTAAATTCTGTGATAGGACAAAATTGAGGATGGATCAACAACATTGTAGTTACTACACAATACTAACCTTATTGACAGAGTGAAAAGAAGGAAGTCTGTAAAGAATAAAAAATATTCCAAAACATGCGTCCTGTTTACAAAAAAAGTAAAACGGCAGAAAAATTGGCAAATAAATGAACTTTATATTTTGATTATGTCACGTCCTGACCTTAGTTCCTTTTTTATGTCTCTATTTTAGGTTGGTCAGGGCGTGAGTTGGGGTGGGCATTCTATGTTTTGTTCTATGTTTGTATTTCTAGGTGTTTGGCCTGGTATGGTTCCCAATCAGAGGCAGCTGTCAATCGTTGTCTCTGATTGAGAACCATACTTAGGCAGCCTGTTTTGCCCTTGAGTTGTGGGTAGTTGTTTTCTGTCTCTGTCTCTGTACCAGACAGGACTGTTTCGTTTGTTCCGTTTTGTTCTAGTGTTCAGGGTAATTAAAAGATCATGAACATGTACCATGCTGCACCTTGGTCCTCTCCTTCTTCCACCAACGACAACCGTTACAGAATACAAAGTGTCACGTTTGGGGCAAATCCAACACAACACATCACTGAGTACCACTCTTCATATTGTCAAGCATGGTGGTGGCTGCATCACGTTATGGGTATGCTTGTCATCGGCTAGGACTAGGGAATTTTGTATGATAAAAATAAATGGAATAGAGCTAAGCACAGGCAAACTCCAAGAGGAAAACCTGGTTCAGTCTGTTTTCCAACAGACACTGGGAGACAAATTCACCTTTCAGACAAGACCTTTCACCTTTCAGACAATAACCTAAAACACAAGGCCAAAAATACACTAGAGTTGCTTACCAAGACGACATTGAATGTTCCTGAGTAGCCTAGTTGAAGTTTTGACTTAAAATTATTTGAAAATCTATGGCAAGACTTGTTAATGGTTGTCTAGCAATGATCATCAACCAATTTGACAGAGCTTGAATAATTTTTTAAGAATAATATGCAAATAATGTACAATCCAGGTGAGCAAAGCTCTTAGAGACTTACGCAAAGACTCACAGCTGTGATCGATGCCAAAGGTGATTGTAATATGTATTGACTCAGGGGGTTGAATACTTATCTAATCAAGATATATTACTGTTTTATATTTCATAAAAGTTTTACATATCTTAGAATGTTTTCTTCCACTTTGAATTCACAGAGTATTTTGTGTAGATCATTGACAAAAAATGACAATAAAATCCTATTTAATCCCCACAACAAAATGTGGAAAAGTAAAAGGGGTGTGAATTCCTTCTGAAGGCACTGAGGACACAGAGGTTTGAACCTTGGTAAAGTAAAAGGGGTGTGAATTCCTTCTGAAGGCACTGAGGACACAGAGGTTTGGACCTTGGTAAAGTAAAAGGGGTGTGAATTCTTTCTGAAGGCACTGAGGACACAGAGGTTTGGACCTTGGTAAAGTAAAAAGGGTGTGAATTCTCTCTGAAGGCACTGAGGACACAGAGGTTTGAACCTTGGTAAAGTAAAAGGGGTGTGAATTCTTTCTGAAGGCACTGAGGACACAGAGGTTTGGACCTTGGTAAAGTAAAAGGAGTGTGAATTCCTTCTGAAGGCACTGAGGACACAGAGGTTTGGACCTTGGTAAAGTAAAAGGGGTATGAATTATTTCTGAAGGCACTGAGGACACAGAGGTTTGAACCTTGGTAAAGTAAAAGGGGTGTGAATAATTTCTGAAGGCACTGAGGACACAGAGGTTTGGACCTTGGTAAAGTAAAAGGGGTATGAATTATTTCTGAAGGCACTGAGGACACAGAGGTTTGAACCTTGGTAAAATAAAAGGGGTGTGAATTCTTTCTGAAGGCACTGAGGACACAGAGGTTTGGACCTTGGTAAAGTAAAAGGGGTATGAATTCTTTCTGAAGGCACTGAGGACACAGAGGTTTGAACCTTGGTAAAGTAAAAGGGGTGTGAATTCCTTCTGAAGGCACTGAGGACACAGAAGTTTGGACCTTGGTAAAGTAAAAGGGGTATGAATTATTTCTGAAGGCACTGAGGACACAGAGGTTTGGACCTTGGTAAAGTAAAAGGGGTATGAATTATTTCTGAAGGCACTGAGGACACAGAGGTTTGGACCTTGGTAAAGTAAAAGGGGTATGAATTCTTTCTGAAGGCACTGAGGACACAGAGGTTTGAACCTTGGTAAAGTAAAAGGGGTGGGAATTCTTTCTGAAGGCACTGAGGACACAGAGGTTTGGACCTTGGTAAAGTAAAAGGGGTGGGAATTCTTTCTGAAGGCACTGAGGACACAGAGGTTTGGACCTTGGTAAAGTAAAAGGGGTATGAATTCTTTCTGAAGGCACTGAGGACACAGAGGTTTGGACCTTGTTAAAGTAAAAGGGGTGTGAATTCTTTCTGAAGGCACTGAGGACACAGAGGTTTGGACCTTGGTAAAGTAAAAGGGGTGTGAATTCCTTCTGAAGGCACTGAGGACACAGAGGTTTGGACCTTGGTAAAGTAAAAGGGGTGTGAATTATTTCTGAAGGCACTGAGGACACAGAGGTTTGAAAGTTGGTAAAGTAAAAGGGGTGTGAATTCTTTCTGAAGGCACTGAGGACACAGAGGTTTGGACCTTGGTAAAGTAAAAGAGGTGTGAATTCTCTCTGAAGGCACTGAGGACACAGAGGTTTGGACCTTGGTAAAGTAAAAGGGGTGTGAATTCTTTCTGAAGGCACTGAGGACACAGAGGTTTGGACCTTGGTAAAGTAAAAGGGGTGTGAATTCGTTCTGAAGGCACTGAGGACACAGAGGTTTGGACCTTGGTAAAGTAAAAGGGGTATGAATTCTTTCTGAAGGCACTGAGG